>NW_024386561.1:0-25000 GCF_016835505.1 Polypterus senegalus
TCTGATGGGCTTGTTGGTGTTGAGGGAGTACTATCTCTTATATTAGAGCTTTCATCTTGCCTTGAAAATTTATACAAATCCAGAGAGCTGACTATCTTGTACTCACTATACCCAATGTCAATTTGGAAGTACTTTCCCAAAAAGGCTGGGTTCTCCTCTTCTTCTTTTACCACCTCTTGGACTATAATAGCATATGTGTAGGTTGGCTGGTAAGATCCATATACATCTCCCCCTTCAGAGTCAACAAGATATCCAACATACTCTCCAGGATAAAAAACGTTCATAGGATCCATAAGCAGTATGTGGTGGATCTCTGCTGGAATGGGTGTACCAGGCTGTGGAAGTTCAAGCTTGGATGGCTCAGTGGAATCATATTTGACACCTAAATTGTCAAGTTTTTCAGTAATCCTGTAAATGTCATTGCATCCAAGCATGGCTATCAGATAAGAGGTATCAGAAATCAAATTGTCTGTTGCTGATTTCAGTGTCATTGCCAGCGCTAACAAAAAGTTTATATCCTTACTGTCTGAGTGTTGAATGTAGAGATGTATTACAGAATTTCCATATCTTTTCAGAAATGCTAGAGTTTCACTTTTACTGTGTGGTATAGGGCTGTAGCCTTTCACCCTCAAGGTTGTCTGGAGTTTCTCAAAACAAGAAACCTTTAAACCTTCTCGAAGGGCCCTGCATAATCTAACTGCTTTTTCTTCGTTGACCACAAAAGCATTGTCATTTTCATGTTTCATAATTCGAATGAGCCCAGTAATAAATTGCTCAGATGAAAGAAGAAGCTGTAATCGACCTTGAAGAGAGCACAAAGCACCAAACTGACACATTTTTGGAGTTTCTTCATCCAGTTGTTCCTCTAAAATGCTGCTAAGAAGTTGTGGCCTCATTTTTTGTGGCAGAAGCATTATCATTTTTGTATGGAAAGCATGATCTTTTCCTAAATAACACTGACTAAGGTCAACAAGCATCTGAACTCCAATGTTGCCTTGAATTCTGCTTTTGTAGTGGGGAGCATCATCAAAAACTAACATGTTAGATTTTGCAAGCCTTCCATCATGGCTGGGAAGGTAAAACATTAGGTCTCTGAGGCTTTCTAAGTCCTGCCGCACTTGAACTGGCTCATTCTGGAGACTTTTAAAGAGTCCTGATACTGCCCTTTTTACAGTTCTCATTTCATTGGGATCAAGTTGCTTTCCTTCAGAGTTCCTAAAAATGCGGCACAAAACTTCAACATATTGCTTTGTGGAAACAATGTCTTCTGTACCAAGAAGCTTAAAAAGCTGGTGAAAGGTGCCAAGCTCCAAAGGTAGTTTATACAAGTAAGGCTTAAAGTCAGACTCATTATCGAGATTAATAACAACTTCTTCTGGTTTAAGTAACTTCCAACCATCTTCAACCATAACAAATGCAGTTCCTCGTAATTGGAAGCGAAATTCTCTTTTATCTGCATTCAGAAAATCATACGTACTTCGTAATACTTTTACCCTAGTTTTCACCATGTCATCATCCAGGTTAGTTAGATTACATATATTTTTGCAATTGCTAATAACTTTTTCCAAAGGTGGATCCAGGTTGACACTCAGCATAGCCAAAACTTGATCAAGTTGCTCCTGTGCTCCCTGACTGCTTCCATCCTGTTCCTTAATACTTGTTGGTGTGGCCTTTTCTGGGAGAATGGGGCAAGATGTCCAAAGCAATTGCATAACATCTGTTTGCTTAAATTTTGGATTTACCTGTGAGCCACTGAAGCGGATAAGTGGGAGAGTGTTATTAACCTCCTGATACTGAGGATGAAGTCGAACAAGTTCAGCTGGAGCACGTTCTGGACATAAAAATGGAATTATTGAAAGCTCCTTGAGAAATACACCCAAAAACAAATCTGTCCGCTCATTAAAGATATGATTTAGTAAAATGTCAACGATAGTCTGTGCTTTTTCCTTTGACCAGTTTTCAGCCTGTGCCTTTACGCTCACGTCCCTTGCAAACTGCAGCAGCTGAAGCTGGGAAACCATGTATTTCAGTCCTATATTTCTAAGGAATGATATCCACGAAGAAATAAATGTAGCTCCATTTTTAGGCTTTACATACTGTTCAATCTTTTTAAAGAAATCCTGGGGTATGAAAGCCTTTTCTGGGAGCATCACTTCATAAACCTTGACAGTACGATCAAAGAATGTTTTTGCAGGTTTTAACCTCTTTGTTGCATCATAAATAAAAGAAAGACTCTCAAGTTTTTCAAAAAGTTGTTCTTTAATTCCTGAAGAATCTTCCATATTTGAAAGTCTGCTTTTTAGATAAACAAGGTGCTCAATCTTAGCATCATAGGATAGACTGTCAAATTTAGGAAGAAGATGTTTCAGATAAACTTCAAGATCATCAATAGGAACGCAACCAAGGAAATAGTACAGTTCTTTTAAATTGGGGTTGTCAAGAAGAAATGCAGATGATGTTGACTGAGCCCACTTTTCCATGTCAGCAGAAGGAATAATTTTTGTCAATATAAAACATGATGCAAACTTTGAAAGGCTGGTGTACTGGCCACTGACAGACTTATAACAAGGTAGCATTTTCAATCTTTCCACATCATTTTCAGATAGATTACTTAGATTGCAATTGAAGTACAAAAGTAGTGCTTCAATGTCATTATCCATTAATCTTTCAGTCTTAAAAGCAGAAGATTGTATCATGTAGTTAATTGCCTTTAGTATGCTGGACGGATTGTCTGTGTTTGCTGTGTGCATAGCTAACAAAGGCACCAAGGAATTTTCTTTTGAACATATTTTGTTAAGGGCTAACTGTACACATCCTCCTTTCATCAAAGTGTGAAATACTCTGTCATTTTGTCCATTTGGAAAAATAGCAGCATATATCAAGCTCAGGGGTAAAAGGATATCACACTCAGGAACAACTAATTTATTGCTGGAGACCATAAACTTTATACATGGAAGCAGTGCCCAATCCTTTAATATATCGAGGACTGTATCAAATTTTGGCTTAGTATCTGCTTGTTCCTCTTTGATGCATACATTTTCACTAATGAAGTGCCAAGTACTTTTCAGCCAAGATTCACTGGCATAGTTTTCTTTCCACCTAACAAAAGACTTTGTCTTATATTCACGTGGTAATACTGAAGATAATAAATCACCAAAGCTACTGATGTCAAAGGTCTTAGCAACACCGCAATTCATGAGAAGAGTGCTATACTTCATGTAGAGAGTATTCATGAAAAGTTCCTTACGTGGGGAAATCAAATCATGATAAGTTGTCAAAAACTTTGCCCGCTTTCCATCAAACACTTGGAGAATGTTGTCCATGGTAATCAACAGTGGCAGTCCTTCAATTTTAATTTCACTCTCCTCTGCGTCTTTGAAACAGTAGTCAACCAGAAGTTTAAGGCTATGAAAAAGTTTGAAATTAGACTGCTGTAATCGACATGGAAGTTTTCCAATGTGGCAGCACGCGTCTGGAGCTGAAAAGGTTAAAAGAAATGATCTTACATCTGCTGGTGTGACATAGCTTACAGGAATCCCAGCATCTTCAAGACAGTAATACAGGCTTGCTGTTTCCTCACAGCTATAAACCAAGTTAAAACCAACATCTAACAACATGGTTTTCAATCTATACACATTTTCTGCAATTGTTTTTCGCGTAGTAATGTTATATTCCGTGTTTTTCAGATGCTGGAGTTCATCTTGAAGCAAATTATCAAAAAATGCTCTCCCTTTATTGGTTGTGGACGTATTTACCCAGGATATATAAATAGTGGAGTGTAATTCTGTGTTGTCCATGTGGGGAGCTCTTACAACAGGAAGTAAACGTTTTAAATCTGCATGAATACACCTGTACACAGCCTTAACAAGACAATACCAGTCTGGCTGAAAGTCAAGCCTATTTACTGGGAAAAATGAAAGAAACTTTTTCAAAGTATCTTTCACAATATGAAAAGGTGTGCCCTGTATTACTGTAATGGTTGGATCAGCACCGGAAAAAGAACGCCGTTTTAATTGTATAAGCAGCTCTACATAAGCTGGAGCAATCAAAGCAGTCATAAGGTTATTATTCCAGTCACTTCTCACTCCAACACCATTGTCATCTCGCCACAGATTTCGCCTTGCAGAATCCAAAGCAAAATGACCATTTACATGAAAAGGTAATCCCGTTTCCAGAGACAAAGGTAAAAAGCAAAAAGCTCTGTAAAGCTTTTTATAATTATGACTAATGCAAGCCGCAACACCACCCCGAGGAAAAAGTGTGATATCTTCATTCTTGTGTGCAGATATGACACTTTTTGAGACATCTTCCATGTTTGCAAATCCCGATCGGTTACATACCAGCCAAGTTGTAAGGTTGCCTTCAGAGTCCTCTATATCCATAGTGTAAGTGATCTGCTGTACTGGTATATTTGGCAGTGGCTTTTTTTTGGTGACACTGTCTATTACAGAGGCATGGAACTGTTTGCGTTTCAGTCGATCTCCCTCTGTTATTTTGGCGATTACAGAGTACAAGACCTTCAGTTCTCCAGTGCTCTTATTAATTTCACAGATAGAAATTTTTTCCATGTGATTCAAAAACATAAGGAGCTCTGCTCCATCAGCCCTGAGCTTGTCCAACAGATTTTGTACCATTCTGTCTGAGGCAGGAACTGAAGAAATTTCTGATACTTTAGCCATTTCAGTATTCCGTATTGGAAATCGGAACATTGTTGAATGGTTAAGCTTAAAATGGTCTCCCAAATACAGATTAAGTACATCAGAAAACTGTGTCCTAAAGTCAGCATCCAAGTCCCTAAACATTCTCCCTGGACTGACAGACGTTGACCCTGGTGCATATCTTGCATGAGGATCAAATATGCAAAGAATGTCATTATTTGATATAAAGGAAGGACAGTCAGTGATATGATATACTGAATTAAAGCCTATACCATATTGCCCGGTTTTACCAGGATTCCCTTCTTTTGTTCCTCTTCCTAGATTCTGAATTCCTCTGATATCATCTTCTGTAAATGGTTGATTGTTGTAGACACAAAGAGAAGGGCCCTGAAGGGGGATCCATTTATCATCAAATATTCTATCTGTTGGATGATCTCTTGGATCATACACAAAATAAATTTCTGTAGCTTTAGCATCATCTGCATTTTGAAGAAGCTCCTTTAACATTTCCTTTTCTGACGGATATGCATTAAGAATACTTTTAATTCGACTTGTGAGTTTTTCTTTTTGCCCAAATTCACTTCCAAGTGTGGTAAAACAAATATTGGATGCATAGCGCTCTAAGGCTTTGTGGCGCTTGGGTACTGCACCTAACTTCACTGCTACTTCTCTAGGAATATCACTGTGACAATACTTGACAGATGTATCCCTGACTTTAATCCAAGGGCAATCATTGTAGCACAGAGATTTGGCCGCTTGCAGAGTAAGATTGGTGTCTGGTAACAATATGTTACCATATTTGCTTTGGCAAAATTCTTGGTTTTTATCTCGGATTAAACCCCAGATTCCTTCACTGATGATTCTGCGGCATAACTGGAAGTTGTCTTCAGTAAGCTGACCACAGCCACAATCATTTTTAACAGCTTCAAGTACAGCAGCAAAATTTTCCACTGAGAAGGTCCGCTGCACACCAGAACGCTCAAATAATTCACGGAAACTGTGCCGGTATTTATTGGGTAGCTGATACAAATAAGGAGCTGAATCAAAGTTAAGACAGAAGGCAACTTTAGCAGGATCAACATAGCTGTTCTCAACAAGAATGGAATTGAACATTCCAAATTGTTTTGTTACTTCTTCACATGTGCCTTCATTCTGTAGTATTTCCTCATGAAGATATTTGTAACATGCATTAGTAATATTTTCTTGATACAGGGTAACACCATCAAATGATTTTGAAAGTTCCTTCAATTGGCTGATAACAAGATCAACTGATGGCTTCTTTATTAACCCTAAAAAGTCCTTCACTGCTAGTGTGATTGGACCACACCCTTTAAAGGAAGGAGAATTTTCATTTAGTATTGGCTTCATTAAGCAGACTGTATCCTGGTGATCAGTTGTGTAAAGGTCATTTGCTGCAAACATCACTGAATGTTCAAAATTGTTTCCATACCAAGGTAATGAGAAACCAGCAGGCTTTGTCAAAAAAGGAAGAAAACAAATATTCTTCAATTTATTAGCTAGCTCTTCTTGGTTTTCTTTTAGCTTTAACTTTTCGTCAATCAAGCTGAGTATAATACTGCTTCTCTGACATGCTGCATTGTGGTCAGTTTTGTTGAGAGCTGCTACTGACTCAGCACGTTCTATTAAATCATCCCAAGAAATATCATCCTTTGCCATTCCCAGTTGGACAAGTTTTATCAAACAGACTGGATTTATATAATCTTGAGAAGTTCCCTGTGGGAAACGGCCATCATCTGCATCATACAGTTTGGCCACCCTGCCCTCTGGATGAATGAGGCTTGATGGGAGAACCAGTTTATGTGATTTGGCAGAACATGGTACACACGGAGTTACTTTCACAATTGAAGCAAATTCCTCTACTTTTTCATTTAAAACATACAGCATCAAGGGATCCCTGAGATTTTTTTCAATTTCTTGGATATGTGGAAAAAACACATTTGTGAAAAACTGTTTTTCAGTTAAGGTGTTTTCTTGTAAAATGCTTTTGCATCCTGCATCTTCAAATCCCTCTTTGATCCAATATGGCAGCTCAACTGCACATAGGTTTTGGGATCCACTTTTACCAAGATACTTCAAAAAAATCTCAAAAGCTGCTGGGCCAATATCCTGTCTGCTCAGTAAAATGTCATCAAGGAACCTGACATAATTAATAGAAACCCAGCTGTGTCCATCTGAGAACAATTTGGCAATGTCTTTTTCGCCGCCTTTGGAAATTTCTTGGTATACTCCTTGAGATATTAAAGCAAAATCATCATGTACAGATCCTGGATCGGGCCATGCTGCATAGTATTTGTAGTCAACTAGCTCACCACTGACTGACATGACCCGGAGTGTGCTAAGGGCTTCCAAATAAGCCTGGACTACTACATGCCTCATGAACACAGAGTTCCATCTGCCTTTTGTATCAGTCTTCCAGACCTCCTTTCGATTAGAGGTGACAGCAAAACATCCATTGATATGGACTGGCAATCCAGTCTTTATTCGAAGTGGTAGATAGCAAAACACTTCACCAATGGGGCTAGAATTTGTTTTAACAGTCCACTTATGGTCCTCTGTTTCTGAGAGCAAAACTGCAACTCCACCACAGGGCACTAATCCCAATCTTTTACCACTTTCATTTATTGAAAATTTAAGTGCTTCTCCAACATCCATGCAAGAAGAAATAAGCCAGTTGGTTACATCTATTGCCTTCTGTTGCATTTCATCACTACCTCTTTTTCCCTGGGTTCCTTTTGCTGCTGATTCAAAGTAAGAAGCAGGGTCATCTTCTGGACCTCTAAAAAGGGGTGACTGAAGATCAACTATACGTCTGAAGACATGATGGAATTCTTCAACTATTATTCGAATAAGAGAAGATGACTTTGGAGGATCAGAGGGCACTTTATTTGAGTGGGAAGCTTTTTTCATTACCTTTGCTGCTGATTTTAAGATGCTTACTGGTCCATACATAGCTTTAGAGGGGCATACCAACTTCTTGATGATAACAACATCTTGTGAAACTGCTGGGTTTGGCTCTTCCGATTTCAAGTATTTCAAAAACATAGTACCAACATGTTGCGTAAAAAGAATCAGCCTATGTCCACAAATGCTGAACTCATCTACAAGCGAGTAAATGTCAGTTGTATTATAATAGACACTGCTTATTTCACTCACAGCTGCCTCTTGTTCAGTTCTGAAAGGAAGCCGGAAGAGAGTCCCGTTGTACCGGTATGGTGACTCTAAAGTTAGTGGCAACTGGCAATTAAAGACATTAATGAAGGGCTTAAACTGGTTAGGAAACTTTCTTAATCGCTTCTGTTGTTTACTCCAATTGATTTTAATTCCAGGGTTTGATTTATCTCTAATATGTTTATTTATATGATTAATATTGGGGTCAAACATGATCATGAATTCTCGGCTCATAATGATGGGAATATCAGTTACATGGTAAACAGAATTAAATCCAAGTCCAAATTTTCCCACTTTGTCAACTTCACATCGCTTTATTGAGCCACCTAACCTGGTTATGTTCAAGAAATCTGAATCAGAAAAAACAGAGTTGTTAAAAGACCACAAAGCAGGGCCATGGCAAATAGCCATACCTGGATCCAGTAGATTTTCACGCATGTCAAGGTTTTTGCGCATATCAATTAGGAAACTGCACTCTGTTGCACTTGCATCATCCGCATTTTGTAATAGTTCTTTGAAAATGTCTGAAACAGATGGGTACTCTTCTAAAATGTTTTTTATTCGTACAGTTAGAGGTTCCCTTTGACCAGACTGTTCAAAGCCTAAATTTTCTGGATTGATTAATCTTGTACTTAGACATGGAACTTTCAACCACTCAGCAGTTTTCATAGGGATGTCATCATGTACCAGAATGATTGGCTCTGAGACATCATCAATTAAGTCATTTAAGTCATCCACTTTTATGTCACAATAGCTACATTCATGAATAGACCTCATTACTAATCTGGCAGGATCTTTGTTGTAAAGTATGGGGACAGCTGTATCAAGATCTACGGGAGTCTGACTGTTGTATAGCCATCTAAAAATGCTAAGCAACAATAACAGGTTCTCCTTGCTCTCCTCAGGTGACATTTCCCCATTACACTTCTCTTTAATACAATTAATAACTTGAAAAACATGACTAGGTACTGCTTCTTCCAGTGATCCAGAAATCCGGAAAAGTCTGTGGAATTTTACCATGGTTTTTGGCAAAGAATGCAGATATGGCTGTAAATCTAAATCCAGAATTGGTTTTAAAACGGTCTGTGCTGGAGAGGCAAAAGTCTTGCCTGTCCAAATCCAATCAAACGTCAATGTTTTCAATACTTGGCCAGCATTTTCTAAGTGTTCTTGCATAAATTCATATATTTCCAGTAGAATCTGCTGAAACTGATACCAATCTTCAGTAGTAAATTGCTGTGACCGATGCCAGTCAATAACAGCTTTTAAATGCTGCAGCACCTGGTCCACTTGAGGCTCTATTGAAAGTTTAAGAGCTTTTTTCATACTTGGAGAAATGTGCTCGACAAGAGCAACTGATGAGCCCACCAATACAGCATGAGACACATCACACATACTACTTAGACAGCTCAAACTCAATGAATCTCCTTTCCATGCAAGGGATTGCGGGTAATTTGGAGGTCTTTCCTTGCAGACTGGAACCCATTTTATTTTCTGTAAAGACAATTGGGCCTCTGTTGATTTTACAAGGTTTCCATGCTTATTTAGTACTTTAAGAAGTGTCTCAGCTTTCTTAAAAATAGCATCTCTTTCAGTTTTAACATTTTTTTGCAACTGTTCGATTTTCTTTGCTATTTGCAGAAAATCCTTTTCGTTTAGCTGCAATTCATTTTTTAAGCCCACCTGTCTTAAAGAATGAACAGTATCTGAAGATGAAGTATATATAGTAGGAGGAAACCAAACATGTTCATCTGAATAAAATAAGTTTTTCAAAATTTCGATTTCTGGATCAAAGAGGTCTTTGGCAGCAACAAGCTTTCCTTGCGAAGTAAGAATAAACTTCAATGATGATAGCCAATCCACCACTAAGGAGCATTCATTTTTTAAGTATTGCAAGTGTTTAAGAACCCATAGCATGATGTCTGTTACTTCCTCCTTAGAGTAAAAACCTTTTTCAATATCATCAATTATTAGCTTCAAGCAGTCTGTACTTTTCAGTTGTTCCACTTTCAGCATTGTAACAAGTCGAATAGTAGCTTCATCACTGCTGTCAACAACTGTGGCTGACATTCTAATGCCTGGAGGGAGTTTAGCTGTATGATGCAAAACTTTGCTTCCCCTTATCATTGTAAATGAATCTGATGACTGTCCAATTTTATTAAATATCATCAGATCATGCAATAATTGACTTTCTTTCTCATTGATATCCTGTAAGCCAGCAAAATAATGTCTCAGGGCAATCTTGAGCTTTGTTGGAAAAGCTGCAACCTGACTGGCTATTCTTTGAGGAGACATTCTGTCCATGATCTGTAATACTGAGCTAGGAGTTGGAGGGTGAGTATATTTTTTGAGTAGAGGGTGTTGCAAGGTTGGATCCAATTTTTTCACAACAATTCCACCAACTTTTTCAATTATTTCAGGAAGGAATTCAGGTAGAGGGGATTCACCTTCATTTTCTAAAATTATTGGAGAAGGTGTTTTTAATCTTAGAAGCTCCAATGATGTCAAATTATCATCTAAGGGACCATTTGGAATCAACGGCATGTCGTCAAAAATACTGAGATCATCTGCAAAATGTATGTATAAGTACTTCCAAACCATTTTTAACCAGGTGATGCTTGGATGTTTCTTCTCTTGACTCTCTGGGTACCATTGGACTACCAAATCTCTACTAGGCCAGGTTGATGACAAAATTTCTTTAATGAGGCGTGCAGAACGTTCTGGTGTCAAGTATTGTATCTGTGTGCATTGCCTTCCTGTAAGATAAAAATAAAAAAAATAAAAAAACAAGACATTTTTAATTGCATTTTGGTTTCAGTACATATTAATTACAATTATATTTTTTATTGTGTGTGATCCATACACAATTTTGTATTGGCAGAACATTATTTTACTGGGAAAAGTAACAACAAATTGCAAAGTGTTTCTTTACGATTTTACTGTACTTACTTTCTAAAAACAGCATCAAATAAAAATATCTGCAACTAAAGCTATGTGAATTAAAAAATGACTAGCATAATATTTAGTGCAAGAAGACAAAATACTAGTAATAATAGTAAAAATTTTGATAAACTGACTGTTTAGATAAAATTAAATAGATGGAACCAAATACACATACAACACACTTACAGTAAATACTGATCTACTGTATATTTACAGTGAATATGTGCAATACAATTAATGTCTGAATTACCAGAATAATGTAGTCAAGTCATGAATGTCAGTGTATTAGACACTTTAAATGGCAGGGCAACTGATTGACTGAATTAATGCACAGAATGCAGAAAAAGTTAAGTTTCAGTCTTACTGTAAAAGAATTTCACTTTCCTGGTGGAGAGTTTGTCACTTAAACTGCAAGTGTTCTGACTCATTAGTTACCTTAGATAGAAGTATCAGCTAAAAGAAAAAAGTGTATAACAATGAATAACAATTGATGATGATCCTCTTCCTTACTCTACCCTGGTACTCAAAAAAAAACCAAAAAAAAAACAGACAGACAGACACAAATAAATCATGCGTTGCAAGCTGATCCCACAGATATTCCTAACTGCTCCAATCTATTCCAGAAAGTGCAGGAATATATTCCTCTAAAGTAAACAAATAATAAACATTACTTTAAATATTTTAGGAGAAGAGTTTTATTTGGATGAAAGCAGGATCAACACAGATTTTAAACATATTAACCTTTTATTGCAGTATGTGAACAAGGATTTCAGTTTTTATCTTTTCATCTCTTTAAGATGGTTGCTGTTTAAAACATGTCAAGCCCTACATGTGCATGAAAAAAAGACTGCACTTTTAATCTGGCAAAAACAGACAGAAATAGAATGTAAATTTCTAATGTTACTGTAAAATAACACGGTAATTAATATGCCTCAACTACTGTACAATTGAATTTTTTAAACTGTTGAACTGTTAACTATTGTAAATAACAATGTTTCATTTAAAATTTGAATTCAAAAGAAGAATATGGTATACTCATGGTATTTTTCAAGTCAAAGATATTTCTTCACAAACACAGTAGATACTGTATTCATTTGCCATGCAAAATTGTGCTCTAATGTTAATTTTTTTCAATAATTTTAAAAAGAAACACATAGCTTGTAACTTGCATTTTATAATGGAAGTCATAGGGCACCAGGCCCGACCAGAAAACAAAAGCCTAAAAATGTACTTACTGAATATGTCCATTTTATTGAAAATTTATTGTGCACTGATCTGTTTCTTAAGATTACACATACATTGTAAATAACTTATACATGTCATTTTCAAACAAAAAACACTGATATTATAAGATTCTGCCATTTTCAAAGAAGACCATCTGTGCGCTGTAACTCAGTGCTTGCCTTCCTCCACAACAACCTCTCATCTCCAGGGGCATGGTTCTCAAAACTATCTATGCCACATGCTTGGCATCATGTGTATTTCTGTAATTATGTCAGAACTCCACCCACGAAGGCCAGTGTTATCACACAACAGAATTGGTAACTTATCCTTACCTCAAAAAAAAAAAAACAGTATTAGGAATATGTAATAAACTTACTGTTTCCTGATCCCTTTTGTTGTCACAAACATGTGGTAGAAACACAGGATGCAGGGTTTTCTTATATCTAAACTATTTCTGCTTCAATGTGGACATTTTCAGTATGTTTTCAGGCATTTGTTTTCCGGTCGGGACCCATGCCCCATGACTTCCATTATAAAACACCAGGACAGGCTATGTATTTTTTAAAAAATATAGAAGACACTCAACTTTAAAATACAATCTTGCATGGTAAATACATATATGCCATGTTTCTGAAAAAATAACATTCAACTTGAAAAATATGGAACTTAACCTTTAAATGGAGGTGATCTGCTACTGTCTCCTTTATTCCCAGGTTAAGAGACAAACACAGCTACAGTTTCTGAGAGCTCGGGCTATAATGTTGAATTTGGCGTAATATTAAACATCCCTCCTTTAGAACAGAGTTTACTATAATAATATATAAAGCTCTGACTAATCTTGCTCCTTCTCATATTTTGGAGTGCCTGTCCTCATATTATCAGTTGTAATCTTAGATTCTTTAATGCTGCTTTGCCAATCATTTCAAGAGCTGAACACAAAAAAGGGTGACATGGCCTTCTTGCTGTTATACACAAAAATCTGGAATGCTTTACCAATAGAGATGCACTAGGCTAAAACTGTGAAGCATTTTAAATTAAACCTAAAAACCCTCTTTTTAAGTTGGCTTTTTTCATAGTTGTGCTATTGTTTTCTTTTGTGAGCAGTTCTAATAGTATAGATTACATACTGCAATATCACATATTTTCTACATTTACAATCATTACTTATCTCTCCTATACTGTTTTCTTTTCTGGTTGTCTCTGGTGGCATTTTCTGCCTCTGCCATTTGATCAAAGTACTCTGTGTTCATCTGTAAGGTTGCAGATTCATTTTCTACAGCATTTTGCAAACTGGAGTTTTTGATTTCATGTCCTTGGCTGCTACCTAACCAGATGTATCATTATAATCATTAAGAGACTTAACAAATGAGTTTTGTAATTTAATGTATATTTAAGGACTCTGGCATTTCTACTACTTACTTGTTTATCTGTATTATTTATTTTTTTACATATTATTTTATTATTTTATTTAATTATCATTTTAACTGTAAATTTAATTTTTAACTTCCTGTAAAGCACTTTGAGCTACAGATCTTGTATAAGAAATTGCTATAGTAATAGTCTAAAAGTTATTATTGCTGAGCAGTGTTACTTAAGTCAGCCAGACCACAGAAGAGCAAATGACAACCAGAGGGTGGAATTGCCAGACTCAAGGTCATTTCTCATGCCTATAATAGTTTCAGGAAAACAGGCACTGCTTTTAGTGTATTAATATCAATGCATGTAGTTTTGTTATACTGATTGTTGGCAAGGAGTGAGGTTCTGATCTGGTTATACTGGTGAATTATTTAATTTAATATTTCAAAGATGGAATTTCATCTCATGCCTACATATTGTTTCACAATTAGGACAAAAGCACTTCTGAGTCACATTAAGGGTGTGGGCAATACAATTGAACAGAGTGCACCCATAATGCTGGTCCCATGGACTTCGTCAACTCTCTTTACAATCAGTGATGCACTTATTCTATAAGTATGCAGTTTTTAGAAAATGCAAGCTGCAAATACTTTCACAGTTTTGTAAGTGCTGTCTTCAAGAGTAATCACAAATAACACCGATGAAACAAGATAGATTTATTTACCAGTAGTGAATGTGCACAACAGAAATTATTTTTTTTATAGTTTTGTGTCCAAATATTGGTAGTGATTGAGTATCCATATATTTTTTGATAGGTTTGATTTCAGCCCTTACAGCTGCCCAAACAATGATGTTTAAAGAGGGAATATGTTTCAGATGTCAAATCTATCATATTTTGCAGGTGTGTTTTGCAGGAAAGCTCCTCAAAGCTTTTGCCATAATGAAAAAAAATATAGATGCATAACGATAATACAGGTATCTTGACACACAAGTTCAACACATTTTGCTATTGTTTGTTGCTTAATACTAGCAGGGACCACATCTTGCTTTTTTCTGAAACACATTTTCATTTGACCGGTTTAAATTTGATAGAAGGGACTTTTACCTGGCTGGGACACCTTCTTAAGGGAAGAATCAGGGGAAGGAGCTTGTATGGGGCAATACCTTTCCTGGGATGAAACATAGCAGCCCCCAGAAACCTCCCCCCGTTGGATTTGGAGCATAGAAGCTCAACACTGCTGAGCCCTCCTCAGCAGGACTGCCACCCCCCCAGAAGTACGCCTGGAAGGAGATCACTGGACACTTGGGGCATTTCCGGGTGCTCCATAAAAGGACCTGCCTCACTCCATTCAAAGACCTGGAGTCAGGAGGAACTGGAAAAAGCAGTGGAGGTGTGAGAGAAAGAAGGAGGGACAAGAGAAGTAAGTACTGTGTGCTGTATTGGTGTTTATTGTACTGTACTTGCTGCTGTGGAGAGCGAGAAAGAAGCACTTCCCACATGAATAAAAAAATGTGTCTCATGCTTGATCTTGTATCTGTGCCTGTTGTGTCATGGGTTTGGGGATCTGTGCGCTCCCTGGTGGTCCCACTGCGAGGATTAAACAAATATATGGTAGATGGTACCTGATTTGTGTCCATTGAACTTTAAAACTTTGCCACATTTGTCACAGCTCAGATAGTTTAGCTCCTTTTCACCTGAATCTAAAACCAGTGAAAAGCTGGTCCAGATGTCTGACTTCTCTGTCTCTTTTATTGTGCTGCATTGGTCTGTTTTGATTGCCCTTTTCAGATCTGCTGGCTACAATTTTTCAATATGTTCTGAACAGAGGGTGCTTGGAAATGATATCATAAAAATAATGTCATAACAATTTAATTTTTAATATGTAAACAAGTTTTATATTGTAAAATTGTGTTAATATTCAAAGTATTAAGACTTTACAGGAGTGTTATTAAACATTGAAGACAATTTGTCATCCTGCATTTGTGCCACAGTCTCAATTTGGCCACCCTCTTGCATCCCATGGGATCCCAGTTCTCATAGACATGTCCAGTATAGTTCCTGAAAACTTTAATCTAATAACAATCTCCCACACCAGACAATAAACCCTAGGGCACATGACCTGACTGGAACTTCAGTCTCACTTTATCCATCAAATTTACTTTCAAGGGGGGAAAGCGAGTTCACCATTCCACTGTCAGGATACAAATTAATCCTTCTGAATGTAGGGATAATCATTGGTTGTGATCTCCAAGTATTCCAGCATAGCCATTTCCAGAGATGGTGAGGACTATGTTTCCTTTATAACTGAAACATTCATCCTAATTACTGTTTAACACTTCAGACCACCAACTCATCTGCTAATCAAGACTAAGCACAATTTCTATATGGTTCTCATCTATTTCAATACACTTGACAATGTGAATCTTTTGAACTACCAACATAACCTCCATCAATGCTAGACCCAACTTTACCAGATACCTCTAGAATTACTTCTTCTGAAGAATGCTGAAAAACAACATTCAAAAGTGTCTCAAAATGTGTTGCTAATCATTCCTGACAATATCCTCAGCCCTTAAGGTTAAATTATCCTTGCCTTGACTGATAACAATATGGGTTATGTTCTTCCTAACAAAGCTAAGTAAGTGATTAAAGCGTCAGATACCTCTTGGTCACACAATCCTTTCTTCCAATATGAAAGTAGAAATCATTAGAATCCATGATTTATATTATTTAAATTTTAATTAGTTATATGGTGGACACATTCACCCACTTACAAATTTAAAATCTTCTATATAAATTGCATGAATAAAAATGCAATGTTAAATATTGCTTGAAAATAGTTATTTTTTGGAAAGAATCAAATGGGTAGTATGGACCAAGTACAAGATGATGGAAAAGTAAGCTCTAAACAAAAAACTGCAAATGAGGAGGAAACATTGTAAAAAAAACTAAGGAGTGTGAGGAGATCAACCTTTACACTAGAAACATTTGGTATACCTCTCCTTACCTTATAGAAATTATTAGCGCCTAAAGTCCAGGATGTACATTTCAACCTCATGATGCAGGCCTCCATAATTCTAAGAATAAATAAAGCTAGTGTAGGAGGCAAAGTCTTCAGCCACAGGGTACTGCAACTATGGAAGAAACTGCCTACCAAAATTAGACAAGCCCCATCAGTGTCAGCATTTAAATCCTGTTTGAAGAAAGAGGATTTTAGTTTGTTCCCTGGTCCTAAACACATCCCTTAAGTTCGGGATATTTATATTCAACTGGCAAAAATTGAAACCTAGACCTGCACTTCATTAATAAATTTGTGGAGAGTAAAAGTTGTTCAGAAGAAAATCCGTTTGTGGCTAAATAAAGCTGAATGTCATCTGTCTATGTATGAAAGTGAATATCAAATTTTCAGATAATGTTGCCTAATGGAAATGAGTATATTATGAACAATAATGGGTCCAAAATAAAGCCCCTAAGGAACATCAGAGGAAGAAAGAAGATAGCTAATTTTAAATTATGAATTGCAACACTGTGACCTCAGACTGGCCTGTGGGTTTCGGATTTCATTCAGTTAAGTACACTTGGGAACCAGGGTGAATAAGTTGAATATTTGACAAAAATTGATTTAACAAGAGGTAACATGTCCACAAATAAGGAGAGGTAATATAAATCAAGGCAGCATTTTAAGTTAGAACTCTCCACCACTGTGACAGGCAAAGAGGGTAATTTAACATTCCCCATAATACTTAATTTATCTATGGATATATAAACAGTGCACATAGTGAAGAAAAAGTTTCTTCAAGGATCAGCATTATTGCGTGTAACAAACATGTGAATAATAAAAACAACAACCTCTAAAGATACAGTAGCCATAAAAAGCCAACAGCTGCTTCAAAAGAAATCAGTATTGAAACATCAGATTTAGCGAGCCTGGGACAATCCAGCTGCTTATCACCCAAATTGCACTGCATCTGATCTTCATACTCCATCTAGAGGGTGATGGGCTTATATAGCAACATGGCTTCATGGCTCATCCAGCCACTATGTACTTGCTGTGGTGGTGACACAAAGCTGTCACTTATGAAGCTGTACCTGGCAGTCTACATCTCTATCCTCACCTATGGATCTCTGAGTAGTAGTTAGATCCATCCATCCATCCATTTTCCAACCCGCTGAATCCAAACACAGGGTCATGGGGGTCTGCTGGAGCCAATCCCAGCCAACACAGGGCACAAGACAGGAACCAACCCACCGCAGGACACACACTAGGGCCAATTTAGAATCGCCAATCCACCTAACCTGCATGTCTTTGGACTGTGGGAGGAAACCGGAGCGCTCGGAGGAAACCCACACAGACACGGGGAGAACATACAAACTCCACGCAGGGAGGACCCGGGAAGCGAACCCGGGAGTAGTTAGATAGGAACTGAAAGAATGAATCTGTTAATACAAGCAGCTGAAATAAGTCTCCTGTACAAGGTTGTCTGTCTCTTTTGCAATACAAGAGAACATGAGAGTAGAACCACTGCTATCATTGGATTGAGAGGCATCACTTAAGTTGGTTTTGCCATGTGGTTACAATGCTTTCTGGGCATTTTCCACACATTGGAGGAAGGCCCAGAGGCAGACACCGGACATCCTGAAAGGATTATATGCCTCAACTGTTCTGGGATCATCTGGGTATTCCCCTGGAAGGTACGAGGGAAATTGCTGGAATTAGGGAGGCCTGGTCAGCCCAGCTCAGCACACTGCAACCATGTTCATCAACCAGAAAAACAGAATGAAAACAATGATAAATAAAACACAACAATTACAAACTTAGTAAAATAATTTCATTGGTCTCTCATCTATGAAACTTAGACTATGGGCTTTGTGAATTTAAGGTTCACCTTTTCAGCGCAGCCATGTTTTACAAGTGCAAAAATAGTAAAATCTTATTCAAGTTTGCAAAACAGTCATTTGAAAATGCTGGTTTTCCTGTAAAAGTGAAAGAATGGAGCTTCTACTATGTGAATGTTGCCTACAGACAGTCAAGAAAATAGTTTTTGAGACCTACAATGAGATTTTATCAATATATCTAACTATAAACACTGGCAATGCGCAGTTTTGGGTAAAAAAATGGAGATGTGTGAAACAGCAGTGCATTTTGACATCTTCTGGTATGGGACATAGACGATAAATAAGAACCATATTCAACAAAAGATTCATTCTGATAAGGCCTTGCTCTCAGTGAGAAACATCACCCAGAATTCTTCCCAAGCAGCAGCTCATCAGACATGTCTACTCCACAAGGCAGGTTTTAGAAAAAGCTATTTTATTCAAAACAGGAATTTTGATAAAGGAAACAAGTAAAGGTAATTCCTATGTCCAGGGACTTCTCTTGCCTTCTGCCTGTGTTTGCTGGGATAAGCCCCAGCTTCCCTGACCTACAAATGTGGATTAAGAAATTGGATGGATAAACACATTTTATACAAAATACCATTGCACTTCATTACTAAGAAGTGGCCCATAAAAACAGGAAAACTCAACAGAGCAGGGATCACAAAAAGCTAAAACCTCCAAACAATCCCTACAGTCCACATTGGTGAAAAACAAACAAAAGTGTGTTAAAACAAACCTAGTTTGTGACATGAATTGTTCTTGTTACTCTATTAATATTTAAATCCAATTTTGACATGATCATACAGTACATATGGGGAGTGCAGACCCTTTAAAGTTTGGAGGAGCAGCAAGAAGTAAACACGAAGGGTTATTTTACAGTTTTCTCTCTCAGTCAATGAGTTTAAGGCACTCAGTTTACTCTATACAGGTAGGCCTATGTAAAGCTAAGGATACAATTTTCTAAATCCATATGCTCTAAAATGGAACATAAATAAATAAACTGAATCAACCCAAAAAAAGATTTGTGATGAAAACATACTTTGTCACTGCAGGCAGCAAAGCTTTATGCAAGTGCTTCAAAATGTATTAGTTTTACAGGATTTCTTGAAGGCAAATTTGTATAAAACAAGTCACAGCTGGAATATACACACAAGCTCATTTTTTCAGAAATGCTTCTTTCATATTCCAGAGGTCTATCAAACATTTTTGCCCACAACAGGAATGCTGCAAACCTGCCTTCATTTTTGTCAATCACTTCAGCACTTCTAATCTTGACAATCTCTCTACTCAATGGTGAACTCCTGAAGCTTGTATAGTTTAACAAACACCTGCTTATAAATAAGACCATGAATCTAGTGCTTCACAATTAAAATAAAATTCACAATAAAAAAAAAAAAATCAGTAATAGTTTGTGAATACCACAGTGCAGTAGATACCAGTAAATCTATACATTAACTGTTAACATTGTTGCTCCTGGACACAGCATTGATCATTGTGAAGAGAGAACAATTTTTGTTTGCATTTAAGGAAACAAATGGAATCTTCTCTATATTCCATTATGATTTGTTAGAAATTAATCTCTTTAAACATGTGAAAATTGCTAAAATGATTGTAATTTCTTTCATTTCCTCACAAGTATCCGTACAAAATATGAAAGTTATAATTTACAAAACAATAATTAAATTCAAAGACAAGATATGTAGCATAATGAATGTCTACAGCCATCCTTTTTAATAATGACATTCAGCATCACTTTGATTCATCATTGAGTGTGTTTACATGTGCTTTAATACCTCGGTTATTCATGGAAACCAACATTGGTCTCTAAGAAGCCAGGTTAATAAATGTGGATTTCTGCACAAGAAAAGCAGCTATGTGGCCATGTAGACTCAAGCTGCAGTTAAGGATTTCACAGTCTGCATCCAGAAACCACAGGTAGAAATTGTTGGTAGCGTCCACAAAGATAAATTTCCAGAGGCAACTGCTTGGGTGATCAACCTCCTTCTCCTGGTTAAAATAAATTGTCTGAATATTTCAGAAATTGCTAAATACAGTGGTGTGAAAAACTATTTGCCCCCTTCCTGATTTCTTTTTCTTTTGCATGTTTGTCACACAAAATGTTTCTGATCATCAAACACATTTAACCATTAGTCAAATATAACACAAGTAAACACAAAATGCAGTTTTTAAATGATGGTTTTATTATTTAGGAGAAAAAATCCAAACCTACATGGCCCTGTGTGAAAAAGTAATTGCCCCCTGAACCTAATAACTGGTTGGGGGTGCACGGCGCGGAGTGTGGAACAGGAGGAAAGGAGAATGACGTCCATTCAGCTCCGTCTGTCATGCTAGTCTGCTGATTTCTCGTTCAGTATGCACTGCCCGCTCATGTGCCCACCTCCAACTCGACAAGTCGCCGTCTTTACATAGTCTAGATGTACCTGTGAGTGATCTGGCTGCTTTTCTATATATAATCCACCAAGACACCCGACCACGGTATTAGCAAGGTGGGAGGGGGGTGTGTACAAAGGGTTGGGACGCAACCAGTAGTAGCGTAGGAGTCGCACTTAGTTTGCAGCCCGAATGGAGTTCAACGGCTTACCCACGCCGGGTCGACACACGCTCAATGTCATGCATAACTATTTATTGAATGCTAAACACTTCTGGAAAGACACGGTTGTCTAAAACGGGTTGGTGTGAGCAGTAAGCGAATGAAAAGATGGAACTCTGGAGAGAGCAAAATACAACACAATAGTGAACCCGCGGCATAACAAACGCCGCATAACTATTTAATGAAGGTTGAACACTTCTGGAAAGATACAGTTGTCTAAAAAGGGAGGGTTTGAGGATACAACAGAATGAGAATGAAAAGATAGAACTTTTCATTGCTCTGTGCGGTTTTGACTGTCTTTCTATATATAATCCACCAAGACACCTGATCATGGTAGTAGCGAGGTGGGAAGGGGGTGTGCACAAAGTGCAGGAGCATCTATGAAGACGCATGTTTGTCGCTGAAGCGAATTGCTGCATGTAACGTGTAAAACAGTTTGCTATGGTGCACGCAGGCGTGCGTCGTAACAAACCTCTTTTTTTTTTAAGACTTCCTACTTCATTGTGTTTTAACCTCAGTTGTAAAGGAATGTTTTAAAGACCCCATGGGATACCCCTCGGTTCTGGCTGCTTTTCTATATATAATCCACCAAGATACCCGACCACGGTAGGAGGGGGGTGTGCACAAAGGTAGGGACGTAATGAGTGGGAGCGTATGAGTCACATTTAGTGGGAATTCCACGGCTTGCAGCCCGAATGGGGTTCAACGGCTTACCCATGCCTGTCTGCGCTGGGAAGGCACATGGTCAATGTCATGCATAATTATTTATTGAATGCTAAACACTTCTGGAAAGACACAGATGTCTAAAACGGGTTGGTGTGAGAATATAACAGTAAGTGAATGAAAAGAAGGAACTCTGGAGAGAGCAAAATACAACACAATAGTGAACCCGTAGCATAACAAACGCTGCGTGGCTCAGAAGTGCATGTGGACTCTTACCACAAACGAAAGGGACTAACTGGGTGGTCGGTGAGTTTTTGCGTCCGGGCAAATGGGCAGGCAGTGTGAATGCCTAGAGAGCGAGGTTAAGACGCCGGCCGGTGAAAAAGGAGCGTTGGTGGGCAGGAAAACGTCTTCCGTGTTCCTGCAGGAGCATCTAAGAAGATGCATGTTTGTCGTGGAAGCGAATAGCTGTATGTAGCGTGTAAAACAGTTTGCTATGGTGCACGCGCTCATAACCGAAAAGTAAGTTTTTAAAGACTGCTTACTTCATTGTGCTTCAATCTCAGTTGTAAAGGATTGTTTTAAGGATCCCATGGGATACCCCTCGCAAACCGTTTCACACGCTGCATATGGCGATTCACCTCCACGAGAAACATGCCTCTATGAGCAGTCAGTGCACATGACATTAACCTGACCTGCACTGCATGTGGCCTCTACGACAGACGAATATAAATGACGCCATTTTTTCTGTGTCGTCGTGTCCGAGTTGGTGGGCGTGGCCCTGCGAGTTGTCGTCGTATCCAATGGTCTTGGAGTTGGTGGGCGTGGCTCTTTCCTGCGTGCGCCATAGGTGTCTCACTTGTCGGCAGCTTAGTGAATCCACACCTCTTCCGGCGTGCTTTCCATGGTTGTCTTGCCTTAGTGAATTATATATATATATATATATATATATATATATATATATATATATAGATATATAGATAGTTTCTTATTATAAAATGTAATGTGTTACAAATACCTTATTTATTTTATTTTACTTTTTCTTCTTTGGCATAAAAAAACTGCACAATTCATGAGCCAGCATTTGTTATTACATTCTTAACCCATACATAAAGCTTTGTTAAAGTTGCCAGAAAATTAGCCAAATTTGATCATTTTGATGCTCTTATAAATGCATTTAGTCCTTCATGTGCTCAAAAGTAAATGTTTCTGGACGGCATGCAGCAGTCTGTACAATTAAGCCCTGCAAAGGACCTGTGTATTGTCTGCCATGTTTGTTTCTTGCCTTACATCCAAGTGCTGCTGTGATGATCACTGACTCTCTGTGACCATAAACTGTGGCAATTAAATTTACCTATCAGCACATGCAGGCTTAACTGTATAATAATAATTTTGGTTCAGTTCTTGCCACTTGATTGCATGCTATGCCTCTTCCTCACTAATTTTTTTTTTTTTTTGTGAAGAGAATAAGTTTTGGTAGTAATACAGTAAAGCATGTCTGTTCATTGCTATTTTTTAAAGTAACACAGATATTTTTACTTCAATAAAATAAGTTTTGCATTACATTACTTATTACTTTAAAAAGTAATTTGACTATATAATGTGCATTATTCCCAACACTGTTTGGGAGACACAGGCTTCATGCTTGTTTTTGAATTTTTGAATGAAATTTAACGCTGAAACATTTTACCAACTCCATAAATGGACTTGTGCATATACACAGAGATTTGAGAGATTTTTCAGTTTTCTGCCTTAACCAGGTTATTCATCTTATCTCGGTTTTGTGTGTGCATGTAAACACAATCGTTGTGAGCACACTTAGCTGCCATGTGCCAGCCATAGTGAATGAACCCCTCAAAATATACATGTTTCCTTACTACCTTTCAAATTATGTAAACCTCAAAATGGAGGACTACTCAAAATGTCAAATGAGTTGGAAATGGCATCATTATGGAACAATTAAGACCTTGTTGTAACAAAGTAGATACAGCTCTCTGATTATGTACAGTGTAAAGTGTGCTCTGCTGTTCTGAAGTACGATAGCAAAAGAACCGACACGTCTTCTCTTCGACAGCATGTGGACCGTGGGTACAGGCACTTGATTTCAGCAACATGTACTTGCAGTCAGAGGCAAAACATCCATGTCACAGTAATTCTTTGCATTGGTTAAGTCAGTAACACTTCCTGTGAAAGCAAATATTTCTGATAGTATGTAGACTTTTGCTTTTGGAATATTAGAGGCTCAGACAATGTGCCTTTCCTTTGTCCATGGGAGGGAAGTTGCCAAGCCTAGGTCTGAATTGGGAGCCCGACTCTGGGGCCATGGAAGCAGTAGGAACCCGGACCCGTTGACAACATAAGAAAGAAGACCGAGTCTGTTTGGTAGGCGGCTCCTCAGCTGCAAGGTCCAGAAGGATTAGCTCAGGAGATGGCAGTTTTTAATGGACTGCACTGGGGACCGTTTCCTGTACTGTTAGTTTTAACCTCGGTTTTAAGGATTTTCTATTTAGTCATTTGGATTTTATCCTCCACTGAACACATTTTTCTTTTATGGATTATTTACTTATTGGAAGATTTTGAACTGCACTATTTATATGGACACCGTTTTGATTTTTTATTTGTTTGTTTTAATAAAAGCACAAGTGACACCTTTCCCTTGCCTTGAGTGCATGTCCTCATTTGCCAAGCTCATCCCAGTAATGACTACTGACGGTGTCTGGTTCAAGAGGCTCCCAAACAAGAGTGGGAGGGTGAAGCCAACCCACACCATCACAAACTGTGGTACCAGATCCTTCTATCATCTCTCATAACTAAAAAGAGATTGCAATGACTAAAAGACAGGATGCTGTCAGAGAAATATCAGAGATCATGCCTGATATTAATTTGAGAATGACCACAGATATGTGAAACAACAGCTACCATAAGGTCGTGGAGTACAAGCTTAAGAGCAGAGTGCTTACCATCACAATATTCCCGCTCAAAGAAAACAAAACAGTTGACAACATACTGAGAGAGTTACATTGACAGCTCATGCAGGAGCTCATATTTGATGCTGTTGTTATGAAGAAGGCCGCCTGGATAATTGATCAAGGACAAAAAATAATTTCTGCACTTTCACCCTACCGTCGCCTGGACTGCCCAGATCATGTGTACAACACCATTCTCAAGCATGCATTAGGCATTAACGAGCTTTCAGATATTGTTCCAGAAATTGCAGAAACATTGCTGGCAAAGAAGGCCTTAGTAAAGTATGTGAAACAAGCAGGTCTAGTAAGCCAGCTGACAAAATCAGTTAGGCAGATGTCAGTCACAAGGTTTAGTACAGGTTTTTTCAACTTGCAGTCAATCATGGATGTGTACTTCGAGCTTCAATAAAAGCTTGATAGTCATGGAGAAACCCAAAGAATTCATAACTTAGTTCTTGATGTCCTATCACAACACTTTCAATTTTAAATAACCTTTACCCTTTTTACAGAA
>NW_024386562.1:0-13715 GCF_016835505.1 Polypterus senegalus
TGGCACCTCCTGCCAAAACCAGGGAATAACCCACCTTTCATCTTGGGCATTCAGTATACTGGCCACCCAGCCTGGTAAGGAATCATACACCATCCCGATCAGGTCTCCAGCCCATGCCTGCCATCCATCACAAAGTGAATACAACATTACACAGTATATTAGATGTAACTGTCTAATACATGTTATAGCATAGATCAGCACTCTAATGCAGTTGCCAGTATGAACATCTATTGAGATGGCATTTCACATGAGGACAAAATATGTCCCTGAGTGTCAAGATTCTTGCTACACCTGCATTTTGTGACCCTGAGCAAGTCATTTCACATGTCTGTACTCAAACTGTAAAATACATATAAAGAATGCTATAGAAATCTACAAGAAGGAAAACAAGGGATGACCGGTGGGTATTTTAAGATTACTTTGCATTATAGGGCTGTATTTCTACAGAACCTGCAGTTATTTACCTCTTTACTACTTTATATTCAAAAATCAATTCAGTTCTAGTATTTATTATCAGCCAGAAAATTGACTATGTGCATAGCCAGTCAGACTCTGAGTGATCTGTTTCATAAATCAGGAGTAGTTTTCATGCAATAGGACGGGACTGTTGTGGCAACTACTCACTAATGAGCAAAGAAATAATAAAATGCCATTTTTATTCGAAAAAGAGAGGGATAAACACAGAGAGTGGCACAAAGTACAAAGTGAGCACAAAATAAAAGCCTGCTGTTCCTCTGGGCCTATCTCACAGATCTCGTGGCCTTAATTATCTAGTGGGATGGCCAGCTTCTCACTTCTCATCTCCCTCTTTATTCCTCTATCTTTCCCAGACACTGCACTATCTACCTTCTGCAATTAAAGTGTTTCTCTCCCTTCCATCACAACTGTGTTCTATAATGCTGTCTCCCACTATGTTGAACTTACTTAACTCCATCCTTTGGATAATTACTCTCCAAGTGCCAGTATCACATACAGTACCCAATCAGAAGCAGCCGTCCATTTTCCACAGGGACGCCAGTATATTTTGATGTTCATGGTGCATTTGTACCCCGATCCGTCTCTTCGCGTTAAAGGGCCACATCTCTATTGGAGATCCTCATTAGAAGTATGGCAAGGTACCAGACATTTCCTTCTGGGACCAATGCCCAATAGAATACAGAAGGGGTTTCCTTGTTGGCATAATTTTTCTCTCTGTCTCTAAAAAGAGGGTTAGACAAAATTATTTACCTCTTGGTTGACTGGCTTCAAGCATGAGAACTGTCTGTGGTCATAAAAAATACCTGGGCACCCTTTGAAAAGAGTAAGGTCTACCCTGATGTCCAGCTGAAATTGCCTCATTCATTCTGGCCCCCTCCTTCTTCTTCTTCTTCTTTCGGCTGCTTCCGTTAGGAGTTGCCACAGCGGATCATCTACTTCCATATCTTTCTGTTCTGTGAATCTTGTTCTGTTACACCTGCATGTCCTCTCTCAACACATCCATAAACCTTCTCTTAGCCCCTCCTCTTTTCTCTTGCCTGGCAGCTCTATCCTTAGCATCATTCTCCCAATATACTCAGCATTTCTCCTCTGCACATGTCCAAACCAATGCAATCTCGCCTCTCTGACTTTGTCTCCCAACCGCCCAACTTCAGCTGACCCTCTAATATACTCATTTCTAATCCTATCCATCTTCATCGCACTCAGTGCAAATCTTAGCATCTTTAACTCTCCCACCTCCAGCTATGTCCCCTGCTTTCTGGTCAGTGCCACGTCTCCAACGCATATAACATAGCTGGTCTCACTACCATCCTGTAGACCTTCCCTTCCTCTTGCAGATACCCGTCTGTCACAAATTACTCCTGACACTGTTCTCCACATACTCCACCCTGCCTGCACTCTCTTTTTCACCTCTCTTCCACAATCCCCATTACTCTGTACTGTTAATCCCAAGTATTTAAACTCATCCACCTTCGCCAAATCTACTCCCTGCATCCTCACCATTCCACTGACCTCCCTCTCATTTAAACACATGTATTCTGTCTTGTTCCTACTGACCTTCATTCCTCTCCTCTAGAGCATATCTCCACCTCTTCAGGGTCTCCTCAACCTGCTTCCTACTATTGCTACAGATCACAATGTCATCAGCAAACATCATAGTCCACGGGACTCCTGTCTAATCTCATCTGTCAACCTGTCCATCACCATTGCAAATAAGAAAGGGCTCAGAGCCGATCCCTGATGTAATTCCACCTCCACCTTGCATGCACCCGCCACTCCTACCGCAGACCTCACCACAGTCACAGTTCCCTTGTACATATCCTGTACAACTCTTACATACTTCTCTGCCACTCCTGACTTCCTCATACAATACCACAACTCCTCTCGAGGCACCCTGTAAATGCTTTCTCCAGGTCCACAAAGATGCAGTGCAACTTCTGGCCTTCTCTATACTTCTCCATCAACACCTTCAGAGCAAACATCGCATCTGTGGTGCTCTTTCTTGGCATGAAACCATAATGCTGCTCACTAATCATCACCTCACTTCTTAACCTAGCTGCTACTACTATTTCCCATAACTTCATGCTGTGGCACATCAAATTTATCCCCTGTAGTTACTACAGTCCTGCACATCCCCCTTATTCTTAAATATCGGCACCAGTACACTTCTTCTCCACTCCTCAGGCATCCTCTCACTTTCCAAGGTTCCATTAAACAATCTGGTTAAAAACTCCACTGCCATCTCTCCTAAACACCTCCATGCTTCAACAGGTATGTCATCTGGACCAACGGCTTTTCCATTCTTTATCCTCTTCATAGCTGTCCTTCTTCCTTGCTAATCCGTTGCACTTCCTGATTCACTATCTCCACATCATCCAACCTCTCTCTCTCTTGTTATCTTCATTAATAAGCCTCTCAAAGCTGCTCAACATGCTGTCCTTGCTTGTGAGTACATTCCCATCTTTATCCTTTATTTCTCCAACCTGCTGCATATCTTTCCCAGCTCGGTCCCTCTGTCTAGCCAATCGGTACAGGTTCTTTTCTCCCTCCTTAGTGTCCAGCCTCTCATTCTGGCCCCCTAATTATCCCTAATTGGCCATTTCATTCACCACTTCACCACCTAATAGCTAATGTATATTGAGCATACTGGTGCAAAAATGGCTACCATCACATCTACTTGTCGCAACTAACTAGTGGTTAGTGCAATTAGAAAAATAGATAGAACTTTATTCATCCTCAGGGGGAAATTTGGCTTTTTACAGAAGCACTTTAAAAAGTAAATATATAAATAGTTAAATGAGTAAGCAAGTAAATAAATATTGTGGAAACCAGGGGTGCATACAGCTGCCCTAACCTGACACAAATAGAGGCACAAATGCAGCACTCAACACCCTTTATTTCAGAGCTGGGAAGCACATTTTCCTCACTCCCCTACAGCACCAAAGTATGCAAAGACAGTCCCTTTCTTTCTTTCTTTCTTTCTTTCTCTTTTCCCAGTCCTTCCGCCTCCACTCCTCTTCCGGCAAGCTTCATCTTTCTTCCGCTCAAATCCAGCCCCCAATATGGAGTGAGGTGACTCCTTTTAGGTAGGTCCAGGGAGTGCTCCAGGTGGCTCATCAACGTTACATGGAATCACCCCCAGGTGTGCTGGAAGTCCACTGTAGGGCTCTGCAGCTCCCCCTGACGACCACCACAGAACCCAACAGGGCTGTGCCAAACTTCAACTCCCAGTTTGCCCTGTTGGAATCTGTGGTGCCACAGCCGCCAAGGAGGGCTGCCCTCTAGCATTCTGGGGAAGGTAGTGTCTTGTGGATACTCTCTCCCCCAGTCATTCCATCCAGCTGGCATCTCAGCTGGGTAATGGCCATGGCCTCCCGTCTCAATACATATACAGTATACATATACTTTGTCTGAACACACACCAGAATGACTATAAAGCAAGGAAGTTAAAAAGAAATTAGTGTTTCTTGACATACTTCTTCACACATTAAAGGGGCACAATTTCCTGAGGAAAAAGAACCTGCTCTTCCCTTTATTACATAGTTACTCTGTGTTCCGAGACCAGTCCAACCTGTCTGATGCTGACCCCAAGTACTTGTAGGAATGAACCACCTCTACATCTACTGCAGTGAAAGTGAATAACCATTTCCTTAGTTTTGCTGATGTTAAGACGCAGACAAATCTCTTTGCACCAAGAAACAAAGTTCTCCACCTGACTTCTATACTCTGTCTCATGCCTCTTATCAGTACACCCTATAAGTGCAGAATCATCTGAGAATTTCTGCAAGCGTCATTACCTGCAGTCGTATTTGTAGGCAGAGGTGTACAGAATGAAGAGAAAAGGAGACAGGCCTGTTCCTTGTGATGCTAAAGTGTTGCTTACATTTGTATCAGTCTGCCCAACAGATACTCAATTATCCAAGACACCACGGGTTCATCCATTTGCATATCTCTGAGTTTACCCCTTAACAGCGATGGCTGGATGGTACTGAATGTGCTGGATAAATCAAAAAGCATAATCCTCATAGTGCTGGCAGCTTTGTTAGTGTGAAAATAATTGGTGATTACAAAGATTGGTGTTGAGGATGTAATTATCTATCTTCTCCACAAAACTTATTTTGTGAAGATAGATGATTGCATCTTCAACACCAATCTTTGTCTTCTAGGTAAATTGCAGTAGGTCCAGGTAGTCTACCACAAGAGGAATTATATAGTCCAAGACCAGTCTTTCAAAGGTCATCATGAGGTAAGACATAAGTGCCAATGGTCTGTTGTCATTTTGTGAAGAGGTGCCTGCCTTCTTTGGAACAGGAACAATACACAATGTTTTCTACAGCAGTATAACAGTTTGCCTTTGTAAGGAAGCAGGTGTTATGATACAGTATGTGCTGGACAAAACTAGCCATGTATCTACATCAGGGTTCTCAATCACGGTCCTGGAGGGCTGCATTGGCTGCAGATTTTTATTCCGGCTAGTTTCCTAATTAGAAAGCGGTTCGTGCTGATAATGAAACTTGGTATTGAACTGTTTGGCTTGTTAATGCTTGCATTCATCCAAGAGCAATTTTAATTGCACTGTAGAGTTTCCTTCTATGAGAACATTGTCCAAGTGTTTTGTGGACCAGAACAGATTTAAACTTAATGGTCCTTCTAGTTCCCCACTTATTCATTTCTAAACGTTTTTATCACAGATTCTTCATGGTAAGCACGTTAGCTGGAGAGCTGCTGGTTTATTGGTTATCTGCATCTCATTATTAATTAATATCTGATTAAGAAAACAGGCAACAATTGAAAAATGCAGCTGCTAAAATCTAAAATAGGCAATTAAGGGTTCTGAATGATAACAGACAAGAGAACTAAAATTAAGCCCAAAAATTGTATTGCTTTAGTAGTAAATTAAAGGGTTCTAATTAAAAAATTGGTTAAAGTGAAAACCTGCAGCTATAGCAGACCTTTAGGACTGTAGTTGAGGACCTCTGTAAAATTTGTATTCAATAAATGAAAGCACTAACAAGGCATAGAGTTAAACACCAACTATCATTATCAGCAAGGACTAAGTTCTAATTAGGACACTGGCTGGAATGAAAACCCATAGCCACTGCGGCCCTCCGGGACCGTGATTGAGGACCACTGATCTACATTGTTCTGAGCCAACATCACTGCCCTCTGTAATATGTTACCCTCCTGAGCCAAACAGTTTTTAGTACTAATATTTAATATTACAGTTGCTGAGCACATTAAACTAAAGACGTAATAAATGAAAAAGCAAAAGAGAAACATCTAAAAAACATGGAAAGTAGAAAAAGAAATACTTCTACTGTAATTTTAAGGTGAATATTTAATGAATGCTCAAAATAAATATTTCAAACTGTTTTGGAATAACAAAGACAGGTAAGGAAAGCAGGTTTTGAAGTAAAGTTCTATTAAATAAGGGAGACAAACGTTACATGGTTAATCATGGTGCCGAGAAGTGTCAATGTGATACATGTGAAATAGCAAATTCAAGTAAGAATTTCACTGGTCTGTAAATGTCACAATGATGACCCTATAAACTGGTGACATACCAGTATGTAGTGCAGCCAGTGAGGATGAGCTCCATTGTGTTCTTATAAAAGTTGGTGAGTACAGAAGGAGGCACCGGGGCATTCTTCTTAAGTCTAAGAAGTAAAGGCCTTCAAGAATCATAAATAACCATTACTAACTAAATAAGTGTCAACACAAAAAGACAGCTTCTTATAAAATGGTGAAAACAAAGCAGTTTTATTTACAAGTGACAGATAAATATGTGTCTTTTACTATAACAGAATACTCATTAATATAGTTAAATAAATGACATAACAAGGACAGAGTTCTGAGGCAAAACATGAAGAGGTGCTGATGGATTGAGCTTGCCATTCAGGGTGGATGCAGTCACTAAGCTGTGTCGCCAGATGTGTGGAGGTCCGAACAGCCCAAAGGCTTTTAAAAGCTTCATAAAAATACAGCACTCAGGAGGGTCTGACTAAATCACCTTTAAGTCTCTTAGCTCCCTTATTCGCATACAAATGAAAAGGGCTATTAGTTTCTGTTTATTTGTACAAAGTACAGTCCTGAGAATATTTTGCAATGAAATCAGGCATCCTTGCAGCCAGGCATTTTGTACTTTGTAAATCATCATAAAAAGGAGGTTATATTATGAAACATTGTCATTTTATAAACCTTCACAAAAAAATAAAAATGCTGCCATCGTATTTACTGAGAGCTCCAAAAGCACAATTGCAGAGGATTTTCAAGTAGAAGTGGTAAAAATAATCCTGACCAAGTGGGGAGATAGAGAGGCAGATAAGGTGCTATACAATATATAGACATCAAAAGTATTTTTAGATAGATAGGTGTAAGTGCTGCACTACACAGGGCTCCAACACAGTCCAAGCACCCTCTGGAAGTGTCCACAGACCCCAGAACAGTGAAGCTTCCAAGCTCCAAACCTGTGACCATACAGCAAGTCTGGGTGGCTGCCCTCTAGAGTCCTAGGTAAGGTAATACCCAGAACACAGTCTCTCCTCCAGACCTTCTGATACAGGGTGTCACGGCGGGCAAGGGTTCGAATATATATATATATACTGAACGATAGATAGATAGATAGATTATGCTTTATTTGAATTTAAAATGAAAAGTTTACAGAATCTCAAAACAAAAAGAAAACAACTATAATAGAAACAAACAACAACCCAAACCAACCAAACATACATAAAAATTCCTGGCTTGGATAACAGAGATCCTGCTACCAATAACATGCTTGTAGGTGGCAGTAAGATGAGGTCAGAGCTGCTCAGATTGCACAGCACGTTTATATTTAAAGTCATTTGATTAAAGATTTGGCAACACTAAAACATTCTAAGATTTCTTAGTGCTTAAAATTGTGGATAAGTGACACTATTGCAAGCTTTAGAAGACCATTCAATGGCGGCTATTAGTAATTAAATTAAAATGGAATGGAAATTAACCTTGCACATGTAAAAGGATGAATGGATTGTGAAAAAAAAAATCATTTTAAACATCTTTTTATTCTGTTTTATATTTTGACTTGGAAACAAATTTTCAGAACAAAACGTATGTGTTTTTGATGTAAATCCGAGATGACTTAAACAGTGAAGAAACACAGAGTACCATGGGTTTTATTAGAATATGTCACTGGCATTCTTTGTGTAGAAAATTAATCTCCTGATATCTGATCTGTGAGCCTGTGATGATATAAAACAAAAACAAGCCAGCGTTGAGTATAAAAATATGCTAAAAGAAAAAAAAATTACTACCAAATATGAATCTCAAATTCAATAAGAACATAAAATTCCAAAAAGGTTTCTTTAAATCTTTAGGCGCCTTCCTTTATGTGTCACAATGTATATATTGATGGTGTTCAAGCATTGATTTTAATTTAACTTGAATTAAAATCCTTACAGTATTTTCTTTTAATACTACTTGTGCAAAAACCATGTTACTTGAATTGAAAAGTTTAACAAGTAAAGCACCTACCTGAATAATCTGGAATTTTCATGTTGTTATAGAGAGAGAGAGAGGTTAGGAGCAAGCACTGATACAGCGCATTGCCGCACCCACCACACGACAAACCAACTCAGGATCCAGATTAGGACCCAAGTGCAGCATTGCAGTGGATGACACCTCAGCACCACACTAGTTCAGATGGAATGGAACAGTGTGATGTTTTTTAGCAGCTGAATAAAATTAGAAGAAAGGAAAATATAACAATCCATCTTATTTAAATGTCCGTTTGTCTGTGTGTCAGTTTAGTTGCTGTGCGTCTGTCATTCCAACAGATGGTGTTTCACAAAATTGACTGTTTTATGAATACCATACCAAATGGCACAAAACAGAGATATATGCATTACATTTGTCATTCCAACAACTGGCACATAACAACCATTTGTAGTTATGCATTTTATGGCTACAAATGTTTATGATGCACCACCTGTTGGAATGACAATGCAATGCACTTTACTGTATTACTATATGCATTACAAAATACCCTACAAAAGATGGTGCACTGCAAATATTAACGCTGAGGTCTACGTTGACTACTTAGACAGGTACCACATCTGGTTCAGCGTTTAAAATAGCTAAGTTATTATGTTATATAAAACAAAATGATGGTGTATCTCTCTTGCTAATTAACAGGTTTAAAACTTGACTTTATCTTTGCTATTTATCATTTAAAAGAAACATTTTCCTAAACCATTTCATGACTCAATTCCAGATAAATACATTCAGAAAAAGAAGGCCTGGATGAATATATATCTTTAGAAAAAAGATGATAAATATGTATTTTAAAATATTTCTTCTTGACAATTGGAAATTATATTTTGCTTCACACTTAACACCATTTTAGCGTAAATGTTTCTCAGTCCACAGTAAAAGTGCAGATTTAAAACTCTTGCAACTCTCATCAGATAAGTGTGAAATAGCTGGCAGGGTGACTTCTGTAAGCAGCAGAAAGAACAGCTTATTTTGTGCTGAGAAAAGCAGAAAAGCTTGAAAGTATGAAATCACATTTAAAATGTGTCCTTTTTAAACTAATAACTTTTCAGTTCAAGCTTTTACGCCTGCCTTTCTATGTTGCATTTGGTTTGCTGTTTGCTGCTGGAATATTAATCTTTGATAATCAACAAAATTACAACAATTACCTTTTGTGCAACACACCAACATTTTCCTCCCTCTACTGATTCCAGTTCAATTAAAATACATATATTGGTTTCTTAAGCCGATGTCGTATGAAGTAACTTCAAATCAGAGGAGTCGCTGATCTCGTTGCCAGATCATGTCATTTACACAACTGAAAATTACAGGACATGTCACATTTAGTGACTGAGTGCCAACCTTCCAGGAAAGTCGTGCTTGCCCCTTTTTTTCTAACAGCCAATAGTGTCCTGCCCAATGGTACTGGTGCTGTATAAAGGGTTAACAGGTACGATGAGTTCACTTCAGTCTCTGCCCTTTGTTTTCTTTTTTCATTCTGTTGTGGTAGGTAAAATGTGAAACATCAGACAGACAAGCTCCTGTGCTGTTTCTGAGGTCCAAAGCACCAGCCCTCCTCATTCCTCACCACTGCACTATATGTAGTGCACTTCCAGATGAGCATTCATTGGTTGTCAGCTGTGATGCTCTCAAGCCCACCCCATATGACTAAACTCAAAATCAGTCCTGTTTGATTGTGTAGGAGGGAGTCGTGGACTAATTGGAGTGAGTTTCTGTGCATGTCACATTACATGACTGAATTAACAGGAGCCTACCATCTACTGCTTCTGACTCAGTAAGATTACGTAAGTGAAGGCTACAAGTGAAAATCACTGCAAAAGTCATCTAACGCGACATGGCCTTCATGGTAAGTCGCAACCCATCTGAGCTAGAGTTTTCTCCTTGATTTCTGTGTCCAGCATACTTACTTAATTTTTCTTCCACTGTAGTTCTGTTTCTGTGTTTTGTGAGACTTCTTCATGTAGTTGTGTTGGTTTTTGTAATTCTTAATATGGGCACTTATGGAACTATATATGCTGAATGTTTTACATACATTCACACTGGATAATTGGAATGCACAGAAATTAGATTGTATAATATGATGAAGCACTTATTTTGATTATGCACTTGTTTTACTATGTGATTCTGTACCTTATAAGACACTATTATCTTTAAATTATGTAATCTCACCAATATAATTTTAAGCACTGTTAAGTATTGAATGGCATTGAACTGTAATATAGTTAAAATACTGGAATGCTCCGATAAGCAGTGAGTCTTATACCCCACCAATTAACTGACACCCTGAAAACGATGCCAAAGACGGGGTGGAAAATTAATAAGAAGTAATAAGATGGGCATGGTGTGAATACCAGAAGACAAAGATGGCAGAAATGCCAAGAGGTGTGAAAATTATTAGTATAATAAATGAGGGACTTGGATGGACAAAAAACAATGAAAAGAAGGTTTGACCAAAAGGAACCCAGACAACATGCCATTAGGTAATATCCTTTAGCATATTAGGAGTGTGTCACCATCTTATCTATCTTACTGTAAGAAACGTATGAAAAGGTTCTCTCTAAAGGCAGAATACAGCTTTTATTTTCTTTAATAAAAGACTAAACTGAGGCCAGCATTGGATATTATTGGTTTAGGATTTTATTCTATGGCACACTACAACATTATAAAATATGAATATACTCTATGGCAAATTCTAAAAGATTATATAAGCAATATAATTGAATTGTCAAGTAGTATGCTGGTGCAATGGTTAGCACTGCTGCATCACTGATCCAGTAACCTGAGCTCAAATTCCATGCCCAGTCACTTTTTTTATAATTTCCGGAATTTTATAATGTCGGTTGTATAAGTCGAATGAGGAAAACTCATGCTATTGGTCCAAAAGAGATTATGATATTCTAACACCCACCTGAGAGAGTAACCATGGAGCACACTGCCTTCTTTTTCTATGTGTTGTGCCGACTAATACCGAAATATTCTGAAGCGACCTTTGCACTGTTTTGTGTTTTTTTGTATCTCACACCCTCATACACCTTTGTCGTAAGAGTATCCCTTATCTATGATTGGGAAATCAATCAGTAGAAAATATGAAGCTGGTTTTAAATTAAAAGCCGTTGAAGTGGCAAAAGAAATTGGTAGCTGCAACAAAATTATATCTGTCTGAGAAACTCGTGCGAGTTTGGAGGAAGTAGGACGATGTAAAAAAAATTAAATGTATTTTTGAATGGGTGTATAAGTTTGGGTCTGATTTCATGATTAATTTTTTGGGTTTCAAGACCCGACTTATACGTGAGTTTACACTGTAAGTGGCCACTCCTAAGCCTGGATTCTGACAGAATTTACTCCAGCACCACGTGAGCTTGATCTGAATTAAGTGGGTTGGAGGATGTTATTCTACATCATGTATCATACATACAGTACATCATGCTAACATTCAGAAATGTGTTACATTCACAAACATTTTAATTCTGTGTTACAAAGAATCTAAATTTATTGAATAATAGAAAACTTTATTCAAATAGATGTGAATTGCCATTTCAGAGATGAGGAGCAACAGCAGCTTAATGCTTCCGACAGAGGCAATGTGAACACAAAATTAAATTACTGGTGAGAAGGCTGAATTTTTCTGGGATTTTCCATGTTGCACTCGAACCTAACAGAATGAGTGTACAGTTGCTATAACCACATTTTCATAGCACACATGCGTGACATAATTGTTGGAGGTATGAGAGCAGACAAGAAAAGACAAAGGATGCCTGCACTTGTGGTTAGTGGGCTCTTAACCAACAAGTAGCAAGTAATTTTGAAGGGGCTTGCCAATGCTTGAATAATTCATTACAGACACAGTCCATATTCCAAAATTACAGGAGGCAAAATTAATTTGCAGTATATTGTTTTATGAATACAATTAAAATACTTGAAGTGTGACAGTTTTGACAAGCAGTAAGTATATTCTGATTAAAGTTGTAGACAGTAATCCAACAATCAATTTAGTTACTGTTACATGACAATAGAGTTTGTGATGTTGTCGAGTTTTAGCCAGAGAAATAATACTAAGCTAAAATGCATTAAATGCAGCACAGTGACTGGTAAGCCAATAAAACATCAATAGGAGTCCAGCAGTTGTAGCTTATGCACCTAATGAAAATAAACTCAACAAATGGTAAAGCATAATGCCTTTTTCTGGTGCTCATAACAGGCTATGGCTGCATCTCTCAGCAGAATCATTTCACAACCTGTTTTATGCCACTCCAGCAGGCTTTATTAATAATACAAAAAAGATTTTGACAACAGACTCAGCAGCAAAGAGGTGCTCAGTATGGACATAAATGTATGAATAAGCTAATGTCAGTTATGCCACATGACCGCACTCCATTCATCACACTTAGGAGGCACTAAGTTGCCCCCTCAGATCAAATTGTTCTTTGCCAGTCATAATTGAACTGATCCCCTGTCAGCCCCTCATGGCCCCCTCTCTCTTTCTTATTTTAAAGGTTTATGTCATCATTTGCTGATGGAATGATCCTTTTCTCAAGCTTGGCCGAACTAGGATGGTTAGAATTTGGACTGAAACTGCCCCGTTCCTATGTCTATTTTTGAATATACTACATGATGTTTCTCTCTTTACGTTACAGTACTTTTAATTTTTTACAGTATAGTTGTTATTGTTGTGCAGCACTGCTCCTGTTTGTGTAAGCACACTTTTGAAGAGTAAATTGAATTGTTTCTAGCTAAACAGATGTTGTGGTTCTGGGACTCTCAACTGATGTATTGGGCAAACTGTCATTTAGCTGTCCATACCTACCCTTGCTGGTATTTGTGGTTGCTCTGCCCTTGCCAGTATAGGTTTCTGTCTCTGCCTGTCTCTTTCTCTATAATGGGACTTCCCCTTCACATGTGGGCAGCATGTCTAATGCATGAAAGAAAAATAAAAGGGAAATCAAATTTTCATAGCTGTGTGACATTAAGGCAAATTATATAATTGCACATTTCTCGTCTAAGAAGTGTTGTATTTCTTGTTGAGTATAAATAGCACAATCTAATTCAATCCTACAAGACCAAATCTAATTAACTTGATAGGGTTAATTAATTTATGCTATTTATAATAAACTTTTTCAAAAATTATTTCCTAAATGTCTAAAAGTCTTTCTTAACTGGAGTAGATGCTTCTTCAGTTCTTTAGGCCTAGTAATTGTTCAGTATGTTATCTGCCAACATATAATTTTCTTAAGTGTTTTGAAACTAGCTGCCAGAAGATCAACATTTTCTTAACAAGATCGTTAACACCAGCCACAGATTATCAACCTCCATCAGCCATTAGTCTGAGTTAATCATTTTTTATGAACACAAAGTAATGCATGAAGTTAGATAAGTTGCACATTCTGATGTGTGCAAATAAGTGGATAATTCTGTATATCAGATATGGACACTTAACAATAATTCAACACTAGTCTTAACAGAGATCACAGGTCAGCTTTAAAAAGTGTGAGAAAACTGTGGCTTTGTCCACACTACTATGTTTTTATTTGAAATCAGTGTTATTAAAGGAAAATGATTTCCATCCACACTAGCATTTTCACATTATTTACAAAAGCATCAGCGTCCACACTAAAACAAGCAAACATGTGTATAATGTAGATATGTGCCTATTCTGGGCATGCTCACTTTGGGTGAAAATCCTTGAAGGGATAGTTCACTGCTGTGCA
>NW_024386563.1:0-5805 GCF_016835505.1 Polypterus senegalus
CCTCCCTGGTGAGGTGTTCTGGGCACGTCCAACTGAGAGGAGGCCCCAAGGAAGACCCAGGACATGCTGGAGGGACTATGTCTCTCGGCTGGCCTGGGAATGCCTCGGGATTCCCCCAGAAGACCTAGTAGAAGTGGCCAGGGAGAGGGAAGTCTGGGCATCTCTGCTCAAGCTGCTGCCCCCGCGACCCGATCTCGGACAAGTGGAAGAGGATGGATGGATGGATAAGTGGTAAATAGTTTTTGCACATGAAGCATTTTTTAGGCTGTGTACATTAAAAAGAAATATATAATTGTGTTAGAGAATAGCATGAAGGGACTGCTGAAAGAGTTAAATAAACAGACAAAGTGTTCGATTACGGTGGCTTAAGAAACTGGCCAATGTCATGTACCCAATAAGACCTGACAGTGACAGTTGTCACATAAACACATTCCATTAAAGGGTAAGAGCTGCTTAGTAGAGATATTGAGAAGGACAAGAAGGTAATAAAATAAGACTTTTATTTGGGTATGTTTATTTGGTTGTGTAAGCTAATAGACCAATCAGAGTAAATGTCATGTGATGCATCAGCACTGTTATGCAAATTCACTTGTGCACAAGTATGAGTCTCTGTCTTTGCTCTGTTACCATTCCGTGACATCTCTACTCAACTGGGTGCTCCCTCTTAATGAAGAGAAATTAAAAATGCATGAACAAGCTTCCTCCTGTCTGATTTCTGACACAAAGAGGCCTAGTTGAGGACACATTTCTTTCTTAACTATATTTCCAATTAATTTCTTCCACACATGCTCTCCCAGTGTCTTCATGGGTTTCCTCTGAGTGCTCCAGTTTCTTTCCTCTATCCAAAGCCATTCAGGTTAGATGAATAGGTGAATTGACCTTGTGTGTGTGTGTTTGGTGTATGTATTTGGCGTGTGTGTGTGTGTTCTGCCCTGCGATGGGCTGGTGCCCCATCCAAGTTTTGCTCTTGCCTTGGGGCCAAAGTTAGCTAGGATAGGCTCCAGTAACCCCAATAAACCTAGTTTGGATTAAGCAGGTTAGAAAATGGCATGACATGAAATACAAATGGTAAAACACAGCATTGATGTAGTCATTGTGTTCCACAAATTCTGAAAATTCAACTTCCTTTCAGCCAATTCATTGAGCTACTGCAGGGCCGTCTTAATGCATGGGCATGCTGGACAGTTGCCCGGAGGGCCCACAAGCATAGGGGCTCCATACTAATGTATGTATGTTGTGACTTTCTGAGTAGTTCTTTAGGTAGCACAATATCAGCACGTCCCACCCATAAATATTGTCAAATGACTCCTCCATCATAGGCTGCATTAATAATGAAGTTAAGTTGGTGTATAGAAGGCTTGTGGAGGACATTATCTTGTGGTGCAGGGACAACTACCTGCAGCTCAATATAAATGAGACAACAGAGTTGGTGGTGGACTTCTGTCATGCTAAATAGCCTCTGAGACCAGTCACCATCCAGAGGGAGTATGTGGAAGTGGTGCAAAGCTGGAGCTTCACATAACTGGTCTGACAACACAGTGTTGCAAACAGTACTTCTTAAGGAGACTCAGAACTTTTGATGTACGCAGCAAGCTACTGGAGATGTTTTAATAGTCTACAGTAGCCAGTGTGTTGTTCTACACTGTAATCTCCTGGGGAAGAAAATTGAGTTCAAAAGACTTACACAGTGCATGAACAACCTTCTTGACCAGGGCTGTCTTAACGCATGGGCCCACTGGGCAGTTGCCTGGGGTTCCACAAGCATAGGAGCCCGTGCTAATTATGTATATTTTGACTTGCTGAGTGGTTGCGTAGGTAGGGGCCCCAGTGCACTGCTTTACCCGGGGGACTATAATGCTGTTAAGAAGGTTCTGCTCATAACAGCAGTCAGAAAATATCCCTAGGGGGGTTTCTTAGCACACCGTTGTGGCTAAAAGTACTCCAAGACAGTGCACTCTGAGGGGATTCAGGGATTTTTCATGATGGCATTCAAGTTTTCCACCATTTTATTTTCCACAATAGCTTTCCAGTTGTCTGGCTCTGTGACTGAGCAGGCTTTCCTGATAATTTTGCTCAGGCATTGTGCATCTTCAGAGGTTTTGTTGCTTCCCAGGAAAATACAGCATAGAACAACACACTGATGGCTACAGACTGATTTAGCATTTGTAGCTGCTTGCTGCTTACAACAAAAGATCCAAGTCTCCTTAAGAAGTACAATCTGCTCTGGCCATTCTTGTTTACAACAGAACTTGGTCAGACCAGTCCAGTTTGTTGGTCATGTGGACCTCCAGGTACTTGTAGCTCTACATCACTTCCACATCCTCCCTCTGAATGGTGACAGGTCTCAGGGCTCCAGAATTCCACCACTAGCTGTTTTGTCTTGCTAATGTTGAGTTGTAGGTGGGTCTCCCTGGACCATAAAACAAGGTCTTCCATAACCTTCCTGTACTCTGACTCATGTCTGTTATTTATCCATGACATGAGCACTGTTTGGGATTTCAAAAAAGTGAAGTTAGTCTTAATACTTGTCCAATGAGTTAACTATTTTAAATAATGAACGCAGACTGTTGTGTTTACTGAAGTATACGAGGTGAGACACAAAAATAACCGGATTGAGCTTGGGGCTTTCCTGGAAAACCATCTGGAGGTCAGCTGGACGTGAATCATAGAGCTACTGTATATCCCTCCTACATGCCTCCTCAAACCGCCGACCAGCTAGGTATATCCTGTGAATAACCCAGTCAGCGTTTGCACAACTACACGAGTTGCTGCTGCAATATTGGGTGAAAAAATTAAACAGTGAAGACAAGACAGGACAACACTGCCGCACACAATGCTTTTGCTTTAAAGCAGTTTTTGGCTGACAAAAACATTCCTGTCCTCGATCATCCTCCTTATTCGCCTGATTTAGCTTCCTGTGATTTTTACTTGTTCCTGAAAATCAAAAGTGATCTGAAGGGAACACATTTTTCTTCAATGAATGAAGTGAAGACAGAAACGGAAAGCCTGTTGAAGAGCCTCAAGCAAGAAGACTGGGGAGTATATAGAAGGTGACAATGTTTACAATGTTGTAACTCATCAACAAATATATTTTATTTTACCAATCGGCTTATTTTTGTGTCACACCTTGTAGCAGAATTTCATTTACTAGCACGGATAATTACTTCTAGGACTGAAAATTGAGACATGTATAGGGCACTGAAGTTAATGTTTTTAGTGTACTTGTGTCTGCTTTTTCACTGAATATGTCAGAATTATTCAAGTATGTATGTGTGTAGATTAATTGTTTTATCATTTCTCTCTGATTTGTATTTTCAAAAGCTGAATGCAAGTGCAACGTTGAACAAATATGTTTCACTCCTTCCACTTCCCGAACATGAAGAAGATGTCAAAGCAGGAACCCGCTGCAGTGTTGCTGGATGGGGTGCTACCTACTTTGGTGATTATGCAGTAGACAAAATGAGAGAAACAAATGTTACCGTTATAGACAGAAATGTGTGCAACCGCCCCAGCTACTATGGAAAAATAAAAAAAATAACAAAACACATGCTGTGTGCAGGTGATCCGAATGGAAATAAAGACGCCTGTCAGGTAAAGCTCTGTTCAGAATTTCAGAACTTTCTGTTGCATTTTTCTTATTTTTAGACATCATCCTTTCTTCTACAACTGCTGAGTTATATATAATTAGTGGCCATATTTGCACTTGATATTAATATTTATCTTGGAAATAAATTGTATACAGAAGCAATTTAGCTGGATTACATTTATGGCTATAAGTACAAGAAGAAGACAAGTTTTGCGAGGTATAACATACCTTGACAAAGTCCATACGGAGATCCTTCCAACATGTATCTATAACAATATATGTATAGTGGTGATATATGTGGGGTTCTTTTGCACTACCCTGACCCAGTACACAACTGGATGGACCACATGTAAGGAAAAGAAAAACATTTATGGCACAGGTTCTCTACAATACAGGCCTCTTTCTTCTTTTATCTTCAATCCCTTATTTCTCCAATAATTACAGGTAAACTCTCACCTTATCTCCACTTCCAAAGTACTTCCTGATCAGCTGGCTACTGAGGTCATCAGTGAAGCTGCATGTGATGAGCTCCTCCTAGAGGCACCAAGGGTCCAAAAGGGCTGCTTGTTCAAAGTGCAGTTTGTATTGACTGCACTGAGCAGGAACAATTTTTAATCAAATCAGAATCAGAAGGTGGTTCATATTCAGAGAAAAACAAGCTAAGTCAAAACCAGGCCAGGAAGATATAAATTTAACTAACAAAGGAATCAATACCAAAAGATAGTTTGAGTTGATACTTATTAAAGTTTACTTAACCATAGCCTCAATTTTAGACAAAAGTTTATTCACAATACAGAGCATATTCATAATTAAAAGATTATCAAAACACATTTTATGGTAATTTCTTTTGGACTGCATCCCCAACCAGGAAGTGCACAATACTGAACTTTTTTGATGATTCTGGGTACTTATAACATTTCCTAAGTGTCTGTTTATGCTTCTCTTATTGTTCATACTTATTAAGAAAATGAGTTCATCAAGAACACATGGACACAGTAGGAAACTTGTTAAGGGTAAATTTCACACAAACATTAGGAAGTTTTTCTTTGCACACAGAACGGTAGATATTGGGAATAAGCTGTCAAGTAGTGTGGTAGACAGTAGGACTTCAGGGAATTTCAAAACTTGATCTGATATTTTTTGGAAGAATTAAGTGGATAGGACTGGCAAGTTTTGTTGGGCTGAATGGCCTGTTTTCGTCTAGATTGTTCTAATGTTCTAATTGCACCATTTCAATCTCAATTTTCTTTTTTATCATGGGTGTCGGAATTTTCAGTTGCCATCGTTACAATGTAGTGACATTTGCTTTGCAGTGTATCTCTGGGAATATAATAATTAACATAACTAATGTGATGATATAAAGCATTCTACATCAGACAAATTATTATTTGAGTTTGTAGATATCCTTTAAAAACAATCTCATATACGTATGTGTTTAGTTTTTGTGCTTTAGATCCCCTGTTTTCTGACTCTTTGATTTGTCTCCTTACTAAGATTCTTTGATTAGCATTTTGGTAGTGCCATACAATTGAACAGATCTCTGGTTTAAACACTGGTTTCAGTTTCAGTTACTATGCGGCCCAGTAGGAAACAAACCTTAAGCAAAACCAGAAGTGGAGGAACTTATTGCTCCAGCAAGCAGTCTCCTTTCCATATTCTGCCTTCCCATCGGAGAGATTACCTTAGATTCCATTCCTTCAGTCCTGCTTTCTTAAGTATATACATATACCAACTGTCAACATGTAATGTGAAGAGGAAGGGCACTGCCAGGCAAAGGTAAACCTCTGTAATTTACTGAGTGTATCAGAAGAGCAACAGGGACACCAGAGAGAGAGTCAGAAAGAGAGAGTTTGTATAGACCACGGTGTGAAGATTAGATGGCCAGTAGACATGCCAGATGCTTGATCCTCTGCCTATGAAACAGAATCCAATGAGGGTTAAGAGGAGTGTAAAGTACCTTCTTTTCCAATTAAACATAAGGCTGATCATGAACCAGTAAGGTGGTCATGCACAGTCCACCATGTACTGTTTATGTTACAGTATGCTCAACCATTTTGCTTTCTCACATTGTTATTCTATATATGCAATCTGTCAATTTCTGCGTTCATTCATTTTAAATGCTATGTTGTTTTTGCAGGGAGATTCAGGAGGTCCATTACTGTGCAATGGGACCTACAGAGGAATTGTCTCCTTTGGTAGAGAATGTGGGCTGCCTAAAA
>NW_024386564.1:0-20413 GCF_016835505.1 Polypterus senegalus
CATTCCTTTGGCAAGTCCTCAGAAATTAACTACGAGTTGCAGTCCAAGCTAAAAGTCGGGAGGCGCACCGTAATAAAAGTAACGTGACGTCAGTGTCTCTTTCCTCTCTACATGTGACAGAAAGCCGCTTGGAGGATCGATGTGCCTGCTGATAGGTTTGATGATTGGCTCTGTGTGGTGAAGCAAATTGTCGACATACAAATGTTTTTGTGGTACTTTCATATTCAAGCGTCGTATGGTCCCCAACGTAATGGCATGATACATTTAAAAGTTCTCACCCTCTTCTGTGCAGTCGTTGTTTCACCTTATCAGAAGGTACGGCAGAGTATTTGAAGAAGAGAAAAAAAAATATATATATATATATATATATATATATATATATATATATATATATGGCGCAAGAGGGTATTTTGTGATTAAAGTGGAAATATCGGCTTTGATCTCGAAATCAAGCCCGGGTCTGCCGGTCGTGCAAAGTGCGCATGCACGAAGGCGGCCGCCCTTAAAACTCGGGCTCGTCTTTTCTTGTCTAACGGCGGTGACTTGTTTCAAAGAAAAACGGGCAAGTCACAGCACGAGGATGGTGGCAGCTCAAGTAGAAAGCACATCATTCGTTTAAACTCTGAACACTATGAAAACTTTTGAAGGTATTATAGGGCGAGAGGTGGCTACAATTAAATTGCACGATTGACTCTAGAACCAGGCCTGCTCGCAATGTCCACTTTAACCTCTTAGCTTACTTTACCATTAAAGCAAACCCTAGTAAATATTTTAAAAACCGACCCAGTTAATCGCTACCTACTTCGAGGGCTTCCTTCGGACCTGAGAGCAGCAAGTCACCACGCATAACAGGTTTGATATTCCAGCTCTTTGCACATTTAGTATCCTTTTATTTATATATCTCACTTTCATGCAGAAATGCATTAAAGTACCTATGTTAAAATTAACTTCATTTAAAATAATGAATACTCCTTACATCCCATAGGGGAGAGCTGCAGTCACACAGAGTCACGTCCCATGTTCTCTCCTGCAGTTGTCAGGTTTTCCTGGTGGGTTTCCACAGTGCTCCAGTTCCCTTCCTAAAGGCCAAGGACTGGGGACACTAAAATGATACCAGCGTATGCGAGTGCTTGTCTTCCTTAAGATGAGCGGATGCCCCACCCTGGGATTGTTTTGGCCACGGATGTGCCCAGTGCTAGCGGGAATGGGAATACCCCTGGCTTGCCGAATATAAATTCGCATCCTATCAGAGAGTGTCAAGTTGTCCTCACAATTTAATGTATGTTTCATTAACTTCACAGTTAAGCCCAACTTCCTCTCCATGATGAATTCTTGCACTGCCAACTGCTGGAAACATCCAGATTTTAGTAAAATATGCATACAAGTATAGGTAGCACAATGCTTGCATAGAAGTAGCGTCTGCTGGAGCAAGTGTTGCTCCCCCGAAAAAAAAAAAAATCATAAACCCAGCCTAAATGAGTCAATACATGAGGGAGGCATTGTGGTCCTTCACCAAGTGTTTCTGGCTACAAATAAACCCCATATCCCCTGGGAGGGAAATCAGGCTTTTGTATTATGGACAAACAGAAGGTATTTAAAAAAATAAATAAAAGCCGCATGTTACAGAAATCCAAACCACACGGTAGACCAAAACACAGGAAGTGAAGATCCAAGTTGAAACGTAGGAAAAAAAAAAAACAAAACCCTACATTAGTACCACAGTTGTCTCTTGTAATAAAAGCTTAGTTTGTGAAAGCTAACCCTTAATTATGTGAGTCAAGGTCTCCCATTTTGACCAGCAGCCAACACCAGTGAATACAAGGCAAGCACCATTGGAGCTCAAAGAGCTGTACCAGCCACTAAAGGATCGGGCATGATAAAAGGCTGAAGTAGTGAAGAGGGGGCAACTCCCTCCTAAACACCTGCCCTCTGTTGGGCGCTGATCTCGTTTGTCCAAAAAACCAGACACAAGTCAGGCAGCCATAAAATTTTATTAAGACTTCAGATTTTGCCAGTTGACCCTCCTCACAGCAACTTCACCCAAAACCAGGACCACCATCATGGCAGCTGCAGCTCCCAACACCAGGTATCCAGTGGTAAGAAGGGCTGTGGGAGGACAAAAGGACATTTACTCTCCAATCAGCATTAACCAAAAAAAAGTGCTGGCTGACTAATACTGGAAGTCAAAAGGATTACCTTCATCCTCCAGCTTAGAGGTTTGCACCTGGTCAACCTGTAAGAGGACAGGACCACTGTGACAGAGCACATTCTTCCTGGATGAAGCAAATTGTACCAACTTTTCAGCAGCTCTGCCAGATCCTGAAAACAGGGGGATTAGAAAATAAGTGTTAGTCAAACGCACACACCGAACCCCGAAAGGATATTATGCACCTTGTCTGGAGAGAATCCATACATCAGTTATTGACAGGACACCACATTTGAAAAGAGTAAAGCCACATTCTACTAGGAGATCTACAGCCAAACCTCCACAGACTACTCACTTCTTGCAGGACAGCTCCGAGTACAGGGGTTTAGCTGCAGAAGGATAGCAGGCAGCAGCAACACAGTAGATGAAGATCTACACAGAGGGGAAAACACTTTACTAGGCCAAATATATGGTAAACCTCCTTACCATTGAACAGCTTGGACTATCCAAAACTCCAAATTGAAACCCAAACATTTCAAAGACCGTAAGTTTTCCAGTATAGCTTAATACGACTCCCATTTGGGCAGAAAACTTACCTTTTCAGCCAAGGATTGCTGTGCTACAGGATCCACAAAATCAAACATCTCAAACACAAATCTCTTGTATTGACTAGGGTAGGTCACTCCAGATGTGCTGTCCACAGTCAACAAGCTGGTCAAATAGTTGTCTCCTGTGTTTGGACACCTGGGACAAGCAGACCTCCCCATTTAGCACTAAACAGCCAAAATCTCCTCAACCGCACAAGGGGCTGGGGTGTTCACCTACCCATTCACCAGAAGGCTCCACTGGGGCTGGCTGGAAGCAGAAGGTCCTGGGGTGACCCAGCAGTCCCCTAGTGTCAGAACAAGAGTAGGGTCACTCCAGTTCACATTTTTCAAAATCTTGTGCTATCGATTCACCAATCGGTAACTAGAGGGCGTGTTAGAGCCCACCCTCTAAACTTTGATGAGTGAAAGTGACAGTTTTATTTCAAGTTGTATTTCATGACGGTTTGGAGGAATGTTACGGACAAAATGAAATAAATAAGCAACGAAAAACATTGACACATTTATGCTCTCATTTCATGATGCATTTATGAAGGCTTCATTTCATGATACATTTATGCTCACATTTCACAGTACTTATTTGCACATTTATTTAATTTTGTCCGAAATAGTCCTCCATACTTTCCTGCTGGTTGTATTAGAACAGACGTTTAACAGATGGTATGTCAGTCATTCATAAATGACTTCCAGGTACATTTTTGCACAATAGCACTGGAGGATAGGGCCTAGTGAGGGAATAGAGAAAAAAGAGCCGGACCCTGATCATTGAGCCAATCAAGCCATGCCAACCTTGAAATAAGCCACACTGGTGCATTTGCTTAGCCAATGTGTGACATCAGCAATATTAGGAATATATAAAAAAAAAAAAAATAAAAAGTGCCCAGTTCAGAAACTTAAGGATCTTTGGAAGGTAGATGAATCTCCACTCAGTCTCCATCTAATACAAACAAGCCATTCATGATAGAGGGTAGCTCAGACACATCCCAGAGTTGTAAAAATTAGGCAGCATTTCTCAACCTTTAAGTATTTGTGACCCGAGTTAACGCTCCTTATTTTTTTTTTTTTTTATATATATATATCCCACTGATAATTTGTTCCGATTATGCATATTGTACCTACTTAAATTTTCATTGACATCCAACTATTTTTCTAGTATCAAAAATGTAGTTCAGTTAACTTGTGAAAATCCAATCTATTAACCAAAACATCTTCATGCCCCCTTTGTTACTCTGTGCCCCCATAGTGGTTGAGAACCACTGAGAAGTCAGTCCTGCACAGAGGACACTGGTCAGACAATCCATTTAAAACACTCCATGAGAGGACTTGGGTGGTGATCTGCAGTTAGGACCCTTTTGTTTCATCATTCATAGCTTGCCTTCTTTATCACCTCCCATCTTTCCCATTTCAGAAGCAAAAAAAATGGAACTTGGACACCAGACCCACAAGTTTAACTCAATTTTAAAAATTACACAAGAGTAGATTCCAACCATTCATGAAGAGCCTTTATTAAAATTTCAGATTCACATTGTGCCTGTTCAACCTCCTCAGAGCTACTACAGCCAAAACCAGGACCACCATCAACATGGCAGCTGCAGCTCCCAGCACCAGGAATCCAGTGGGAAGAGAGGCTGAGGGAGGAAGACAAAAAAAATTTAATTTACTCTCCCAGCCATACAGCCAAACCCACAACCAAAAAACTCGAGTAGGAGTATCAAGATGGTTACCTTCCTGCTCCAACCTGGAGGTTGTCACCTGGTCAGCCCCAAAGACCACAGGACCACTGTGAAGGAGCACATTCTTCCTGGATGAAGCAATTTGTGCCAACTTGTCTGCAGCTCTGCCAGATCCTGAAAACAAAGGGGTTGTTTCAGTTTTACACACCGAGCCCCCTTGCAAAGCAACCAGATTTTCCACCCAGTGGAAATGGGGCAAAATGTTTCCATACCACTCCGTGTATAGCTTCAACTACAAGGCACAGCATTAGTAACACTGGTGCCATGATCTACAGACACCACATCCAAACCCAACTGCTATAGGCTACTCACTTCGTGCAGGGCAGCTCCAGTACAGGGTCTGCGGCAGAGGGATAACAGGCAGCAGCAACACAGTAGATGAAGATCTACAGAGGAAACCAAAACATCTCTAGTAGCCCAAACAGCAGAGAAACTTTGCCATCGCATACATTGAATTGCTACACCCAATTACAAATTAAAGCCCACTACAGAAACCACAATGCAGAAGAGAAGGGATACCCTTTGTCACAAAGCTCACCTTTTCAGCCAAGGCTTGCTGAGTAACTGGATCCACGAAAGCAAACATCTCAAACACAAATCTCTTGTAATGACTTGGGTAGGCTATGCCAGATGTGCTGTCCACAGTCACCAAGTTGGTCAAATAATTGTCCCCTGTGTTTGGGCATCTGGACAAAGCAAACCACCAGTTAGCACTGAACAGCTAACTTCTCCTATACACCATCACAAAGTGGGCACCTACCCATTCACCAGAAGGCTCCACTGGGGCTGGCTGGAAGCAGAAGGTCCTGGGGTGACCCAGCAGTCCCCAAGAGTCAACACAAGGTTAGGGTCGGTCCTGTTCATGATGTGCACTTCCACTGCCACAGGATCCCTCAGAGTTTTGGTCACAGGGTAGTCAGCATCCACATAGTAGGAGCCATAGGAGGAATCTGGACATGGAAAGGACGGGGGCATTTGTTACTAGAGATACACCGACAAGGATCCTCTGAGCTCAAAATCCACCAGGCGTTAAGAACCTTCCTGGGAAGGATCAGCAAATCAAACTCTGGGACCCCTCCCACCCACTGCAGTACCTGTTGCAATGACCAATTCCAGGTCAAATGGCCCTTGCTCTACTACTGGAAGAGGTGGCCCCACAGTATACACCTCAGCCTCCACTTGCACATCCTGGCTTCCCGAGTAGGTGCACTGGAAGAATAACCTGAGGAGAGAAACACCACATCATAGCTGGTAGAGCACATTTAGGGTCAGAGGAAGCAGGTTCAGAAGCCTTACTTGAAGACACTGTCCCTGGTGATGGAGCCTACTGGACCAGTCCTCACAGTGATGGCAGCAGACATGGTGTTCTGGTAGGTCACATTGCCACCAGCCAGCTGAAACAGGAACATGAATCACTGCTGACCCCTATATTGATAGTCACTTTTCCAAATCACTAGCAACCAAAGCATTTTTGATTAGACAGCATTGTCATTTGGTAAGATTTACAATTTCTAGTGAAGAATCCAAAGGCATTCAATGGGGGTTGAAAATCACTTTCAGACCAGGTGCCATCTGATGAACATCTGGCAGATGTAGTAGTGTTTAATTCAGGAGTCTCACCTGAACTGTACTACCACAGGCACTGACTGGAAACTGGTACATGACAAAGCTGGACAGGCTGGTCACAGGGCTGCAGCTGGGGGAACTGCTGTCCACCAACTGGATGGACCCAAGATCCAGGGAAGGGTGGGTCACATTCTCTGACACCACCACCACAAACTGGCCATCCTGGGTACACTGCACAGTCACTGGCCAAAGCAAACACAAGCATGAATATCCAGTAGCAGCCACCTTTGCTCACTCATTCCCCCCAACTCACCATCATTGGCATAGTAGCATGGACTGGTGCTGCTGCTCGAATCGTAGCAACAGTTGTTGGCTACACAGTCTGCCTGAGTGATGGATGAAGACCCTCCACAAGGGAGCTTCTGGCTTTCTGCAACTGTGCATCGCTCAGCACTCACAAGTCGGGGACCTGTGATGGCCAAAAAGCCGATTTAGAACATAGGAGAGACACTCAGGGAGCCAACCCAGAACAGAAGCATAACGTACCATATAAAGGACAGGTGTAGGTTTTCCAATTATTGGGACGTCCTAATGCAATGGTCACAACATACTTATACTTATAGTACTAAAGAGAAGAGGGGAGGATTAGGCCACAAATTAAACATAACACATACCCTGCCAAAGTAAAAAGAAAGCAACAACTAAAGCTTCGACACTACTCACCTCTGCAGACACGTAACCGTACCAGGGAGACAAGAACACCGTTAGTGTAGTGAAGCCAAACATAGAACGGAAGCCGATTCCTGGGAGATTTTTGGTCACCTTAACTAGATCACCTGTCGTTTCTGAAAAATACGAAAAGAAAAGGGGGCGACGTTTACTTGAAGTCGCGGACACGGACATGTCTCGGTGGCCCCGGGCACGCCGCACTCACTTTGGATATAAACAGTCGGAGAGCCATCAATTATCAGCCTCATCGTCTTGTCTCCATCGCATATCTTAGTCACGCGCCAATCCCCTGACACCGAGGAAACGTGAGCGCCCGAAACCCACAAGACTAGCCACAAAATCCAACAACAATCCAAACGCGCCATGCTGTGAATGCGCTAAACTGGAACAAGACATGCATGGGCGGGATCGCGCGCGCGGGTTTAAATCATCAGCGGAGGCAGCACACGTGACTCGTTAGTGAGAAGGCGAGAAAATGAAGCGCAAGAAATCGGCGGAACTCCTTCTGCTCGTGCGGCTTAATTGAGCAATCAGCACGTCCCGACATCGGACTGATACGTCCAAACGAAGACCGTGTAGATGTGAGCCCTCTGCCGCGCGATCTGTCTGTTATTTTAATAAGAGATATCAGGAAACATCAAGGAGAGACGAGAAACGTGACGACTGTGATTGTTTCTGTAAAGGGCTTTGGAAAGAAGACGGTTTGGGAATCACCAGTTAAATCAGGAAAAGGGGGTTCTGACGAAGAGTCGCTATACAAAAATTCAACAGATATGTTAATAATCATTATGACTATTTAAAAGTAAATGAATACAAATTATATTAGATGTATATTCTTAAGAGATAGTCACTGATAAAATTATGAAGACAAAGTTAACTGATTATAGCACCTATCGAGATATATTTTTAAATAACAAAACTATCAATCATAAGTTTTAATTCCTTACTTTAAGCGCTTTATTTCATTTGTTTAGCATTGAAATTAGTATTTGAGTACGTTTCCCACAAAAGAGAAATCTTAACGTAACAAATAGATCAGCGCACTAATGCATCACCATGCAGAGTATCCAATGATTTTTTTTTTCCCCCACAGCTAATGCAGATATTAAAGGGGACAGAATATCATTTGAGACTTATTTTAATTTCTCATATTGTTATTAAAATATAATGATGTGTTATCCCTTTTTTAACTTGTGCACTGATACATTGTTTGAATGCATTATTTCAGAATCATGAATAGACCACTTAAAATTACAATACTCTGTGAAATGTTTTTTGATTATTTATACATTTATTTGAAATGTAATTTAAGGTAAAGTCTTTTTAAATTACTACTGTATGCATTTTTGCTGTTTGAGCACTTCAGGGATAGAAGACTCTTTAATGATTCATGTACTACTAGCTGCACAACCATGGACTAGCTATGTAAGATGGGTTAAAGTCTAAGAAGACCTCAGAGCTCATGAGTGCAGTGCACAATGTAAAGCAGGTGCAAAACATCCATCCATCCATTTCCTAACCCGCTGAATCCGAACACAGGGGTCTGCTGGGGCCAATCCCAGCCAACACAGGGCACAAAGCAGGAACCAATCCTGGGCAGGGTGTCAACCGACCGCAGGACACACACAAACACGCCCACACACCAAGGCCAACTTATAATCACCAATCCACCTAACCTGCATGTCTTTGGATTGTGGGAGGAAACCGGAGTGCCCAGAGGAAACCCATGCAGACACGGGGAGAACATGCAAACTCCATGCAGGGAGGACCCGGGAAGCGAATCCAGGTCTCCTAACTGCGAGGCAGCAGCGCTACCACTGCACCACCGTGCCACCCTGTGCAAAACATTGACTTCTGTTATATGTCATTGGGAGCAGAATTTGTAAAAGCAGTGTTAATGTTTAAGATGTGCCATTTGTTGGAATTACAAATGCAATGCAGTTGCTTTTGTTATAAGCTATTAAGAGTTGGATACATAAAGAAGTGTTAATGTTTGTGTTACGTCATCTGTTGGAATTACAAATGCATGAATATACAGTATATCTCTACAAAATGCCTTTTGTTGTGGGATTTCTAAAAGCAGTGTTTGCTATCTAAATGGGATATAGAGTTCAGTGCTGATGATTAAAGTGCATTAAATAATGCATATGCAACACATTTGTTTCTGTTATATGCCATTGGGACTGGGATTCGTGAAAGCAGAGTTAATGTTTGTGATGTGCCATCTGTTGGAATAACAACTGCAATGCATATGCCTCTAGTATACGCCTTTTGTTGTGGGATTTTTAAAAACAGTGTTAATGTTTGTGATGTGCCATCTATCAGACTGACAAATGCTATGGATTTAATTGCTAAACACGTTTGTAATGCACTGATCTGTCAGAAAGACAGAAACATAGCAACCAGATACACAAAGTGAAACGTATTACCATAAAATCCACCTTATAAAAGGATATGAATGGCAGCAAGCATACATTAAATGAATTTGTATCAGGTCAGCTTATCACTGCAGTTATAATTTGTTGCTGACTTCAGCCATGTGACATTAGGAGGAAGAAGGACAAATTTCTATCAGGACATAACAAGCTGGGCCTGCCATATTCAAATCTTAAAGATGTATTTAAGTGTAATCTTCTTACTCCTTTAGGCACATCTGACCACAACCTGATCCATCTTATTGCCAGCTGCAAGCTGCTGTGAAAGGCCACATCACGAGACTTCGAGAAACATAGTCACTAAATGATACAAAGGATGAGTTATTACAAACAGTGCACTTACCTGGTGGGGAGGCGAGATGGCCTTGGGCAGCAGTCAGCTTTGGGTGTGTGTGTGGGGGTTAGGGGTGTTAGGGGGCACAGAACAGGTGGGAATGTCGTCAGCCAGAAGGACTGTCACTTACTTCGATTCACGAGCTTCGGCACGCTGATATCCTAGAGTTACTTTGTGCCATGTTATTTGACTCTGTCTGGCTGAATAAGTCTCAGTGAGGTAACACGTTGAAAATGGAGGCACGTAAGTCGAGTGTGCAGAATAGACATAAGAATGAAAAGTCTGACAGAAAGAGAAAAATCAAAGTGAAAACAACTGCCTGAAGTCAGAGGTGTGTGAATTGCGATGGCCACTTGCTTTGTCCCGGTAGACTCTTCTGTTCCTCTCCTTTCCCCTTTTGTATTCGTTATTGTGTTGTCTTTGTCAGAATGCCTCAAGTCCCATTGACTCTCCACTGTTTATCAGGTGTGGTACTTTGTCTACATCCGTAACCTCGGGCAATTACACAGAGTAAAAGACGAGCAGGAGTTAAGTTACAACTTCAAATGATGTATTATTGACAATATCTGTATATATGTAGTGGGTATAGAAAAGAATCCCCCCTTTGAAATATTCCAATATTGTTTCTTTACATCCTAACAAACTAATATTTCTTCCCAGCTTTACTTACTCAATGCACCCTCTAACATCCAAGTGAAAGAAATCACAGCTACAGTTCAGAGGAATTATAACCAATCAAACACAAGACCTACTGAGATGAATAAAGGACCCCCCAATGTCATTGTCATTTTGTTGACCCCCCTTTTGCTTTAATGCCAGCCTTGAGTCTGTTGATTCTTTTCGATCAGCTTTGCACTCATAGATTGAGCCCACTCGATATTTGCCCCCCACTCTTCTTTACAGTTGAACTGCTCAAGTTCACTTACATTAGATGGTGAGCGTTGCTGGTCTGCTATCTTCAGATCTCTCCACAGATTTTCAGTGTGATTTAGGTGTGCGCTCTGACTGGTCACACCAGGGGCCTCATGTATAACGCCCGTGAGAACTCGCACTATAACATGGCGTAATTCCAAAAGCGAAATGTGCTTACGCACAGAAAAATCCAGATGCAGGAATCTGTGCGTACTGCAACTTCCACCTTCTTCCGCTATATAAATCCTGATCAGCGTGAAAACTAATGCTCGTGCACGCGCTTTATGTAACGCCCCAAATCCTCCCAGAATTACGCCTCTTTGAATATGCAAATCAATATAAATCGCCCTTAAGCTCAGCCTTCTGTGGAAAGACAATGGGAAAAGCACGGGAAAATATAAGAATTTCAGCGAATACCAAGTGGAGGCAAAGGAAAAACATACAATTTGTTCAAATAAACCGTGGTATAATCAACAAAATGAAGTTCATCGAGTGACATAGCGTGTTGGAGAAACTTGAAAGCTCACATTCACAAAATCGCACAGTGCCGGAAATAAAAAAGAAGTCACATATCAAAGTCGCCGTGGAAAGAAGAGTTGTAGCCCACTGTCTGAGTGTCATATGAAAGTTTATTAGGGTACAGAGAAAAAAGGCACACGGTGGGGAAAAAGCACGAAATGTCAACATCAATCTCGACATTTCCACTTTAATCACGTAGTTTATTTTGTCATTAAAGTAGAACATCATAAATTTCATCTTAAAATCGTTTAATTAACCAGTTTCTCAAATCACATCGTAATTAAAGTAGCACGTTAAATGCTTTGTTTTGTATTTGATCTTCTATGTGCTCTGTGTGTGTGAATCACTACTTGCTTCTTAAACTGGCTCTCTTCCTCCAACTGAACACAGAGTCCATTGCATTCATGATATTACAGCTCTCTGAATAACTAAAATACTGAGATGTATACGTGATATCATTTTCATGATGATAGGAGTTAAAGCACATTATTAAACATGTGTTTCACTTCGATGAAATAATTTATTGCAGCAGTACTCAGGGGCGGCTCTAGGTTTGTGGTGGCACTGGGCAGAGGAAGAATCGGTGGCTCCTTCGCCCGCCCGTCAGTTAGGTAGCTTATCACGGTGGATGGCCACGTATGTTGCGGACACTGCATAGCCGCCTCGTGCTCAGGACACAAGCATTTAACTTTTGCCGAAATTTGCCACTGCGTTTTTAGCTGTGTTGATATTTTCTCTTTCTGTTTTATATTCAATATATATTGGCGTGGCCGCCCCAAGAGTCCTTGCTTTTCTTTCCCCAAGTAACCGATCGCCATACAATCAGCTCTGTAATAGACGTTAAGCCATCTGTAAGCTTAGCGCCGATTCTTCAAAACGTTTAAAGAACATTGAAATATCTTCGTAATACATGTTTAATTATTCTCTCCTTCACGACACTCCCAGTGAAGAATATAGATTATTTAAATGAAGTTAAAGTTTTATCTGTATAATTTAACAAACATATTTTGCTGCATTTCACCTTATAAATGATATCATCATCATATGTAAATACGCGCTTTATAAAGCGGCGCAGGTTGTGAGATATTATAACTGTAGTACAAGTTTACAGTGAGTTGATTGTACTTATAAGTCCAGACAGTTCTACAAGGAGCAATTGATGGAGTGCATTTAAAGTTCTTGGGATGAAACTGTTTCTGAACAGCGAGGTCCATACAGGAAAGACTTTGAAACGTTTTGCCGTGGCTGAGGCAGCGTGTCCATGAAACTGTATACCGATAATTCTCTTTCCGATCAGCTGCTGCTGTGATTCACACTCAGATACAGTGATATAAATACTCCGAGTGGTGCAGTGAGAGTAATATGGAAAAAGATGATCCGCTGTGGCAACTCCTAACGGGAGGAGCTGGAAGAAGAAGAAGAAGAAGAAGAAGGAGAAGAGAGAGTAACAACGCTAAAGCAGTTCTGGTATTTGGAATACTATGGCTGTTCCCTGGACCATTATATTGTTACGAGTTAATTACAATCAGATGCGTTACACTAATAAACAATATGCGGTTAGTTTCAGTGTATTTATAAAGCCGCGTCATGAAAATAATGAGTAATCACACAAGAACAGTAGCACTGCTTTGACGCTGGGTGCCGCCAGTCTGCAAAACCGAGCGGAGAACTTGCGTACAACAAGGTATGAGGTACTGTGGAAAAGTGCGTGGCTTTACGCCAAGTGTAGGTTTTATACATCGTGATTTAAACGTGGAAAAGTTCTTACGTATCATTTCTGTGCACACGCACCGTTTATACATGCGGCCCCAGGACATTTACTTTTTCTTCTCCGTCAGCCACTGTGTGGTCCATTTTGCTGTGTGCTTCAAGTCGTTTTCGTGTTGAAAGGTGAACATTCTGCCCATCTTTAACTTTCTGGCAGAGGGTAGCTGGTTTTCCTCGAGACTTTAATGGTATTTTGCCCCTTCCATTTTTCCTTCTACCCCAAACAAGAGCACTGGTCCCTGTCAACAGGATGCTGCCCCCCCATGCTTTACTGTCAGTATGGTGTGTTGTGGATGGTGAGCTGCATTGGTGGACCGTTTGGTGTTGAGGCCAAATAGTTTGACCAGAAGACCTTTTTTCCACTTGGCATCAGAATCTTCAAGGTGAATTCTGTCAAATCTCAAACGAGCCTTAATGTGCCCTTTCTTGTGCGATCTCCTGAACAAGTCACAATGGTGGAGCGCTTGTCAAACTGTTGTCACATGCACACCATTAATGACCACTCTGTGCCATCAAATCCTGTCACTCCATCACAGTGTCCATTGATCTCTCTTACCAGTGTCCTCGTTGCTCTTCCATCCACTATGGTGGGTCCAGGGAGGGTCCTAGTAGTACCAAACACTTCTTTATGAGGGCTTTACTGAGCTCATTGGGATTGATGAAGCCTTTGAGATGTTTTGGTCTCCATCTCCTGCCTTATGTCCGTCCACCACTCTGTCCCTGAGATCTTTTGAAAGTCACTTGTCACCCATAGTCAGGTGTTTGCTGTCAGTTGCTCTACCAAGCAAGGGAATGAATGGACCAGGAACAGCTTCACTGATCACACTCATTACAACTGAGCACAACCAGTGACCAGGGTCTGCAATGGGAATGGTGGGCCCTGATTGAGTTTGGGTTCCTTTATTAATCTCAGTAGATCTTGTTTTAGATAGCTAGATTGTTTATTGTATGGAAAATAAGTTATTTATTCATACATTAGCACAAGTAGATATAAAACTTACAAGCATTAAACTTCATATGAGCTTTAACTCAAATCAGGAATGCCAAGCAAATAGTTAAATAAAGACGTATGCCATATTTCTTTTTTAATTGAGCTCAGAGTGAAACCACCAATATTTTATAAACCCAAAAGGACGGAGAAGGGGGAGAATGACGAATGGAGACAGCCCAAGGTCGGACAAGGAGGAATACCAGCCGGCTAGGAAATAAAGGAAGCAAGAAAATGAGAATGAATGGCAAAGTATGAAAAATATTGGAGGTTTCTGAGAGGGCCAGCAATGGACCAGCTGGAGTGAGGAGTCAGATTAAGCAGAGAGTGAGCTGTGTTGAGCGAGGTGAAGATGATAAGAAATGATGATATGGACTGTGACGTGTCGCCTGTTCGGGGCTCAGCTCACTTTGGCCTAATTGGGTTGAGTCTGCATGACTGTTAACTGTAATAGAGCTGATTACTCTGTTTGCTTCTCCTCTGACTCCTAGAGCCTTCTTTCAAGGTGACAATCTCTGGTGAACAACAGTTGTCATGCCTAAAATGCACCAGACTGTTTTGAGACGATTGGGAGAAGTTGCTCTCTGAGGATGGTGTGGTCCCATTCTTGCTTCATGGCTCAGGCTTGAGGTACTGCCACGGCAGAGCTTGTTCAAAAAAAAATGACAGGAGGCAAATGTAAGCGAGGAGAAGAATTTTAGAGGATGGCCTAGTGGGTGTCAAGAAGGGCAGGAAAGAAAAGCCATCAGACACAGATTGATATTCTGGGATTGGACTGCAGGGGTCAAGTCACTGTCTCTGATGAATCCCCTTTCTGATTGTTTAAGGAAAGGTGAGCGGCGCTACCATCAGTCCTGTGTCAGGCCAACCCATCAAGGATCCTGCGACCATTCATGATAGCCAAGGCAGTGCAGGACTCCCCCACAATTTGGCCCAATAACATGCCTGCCAGCAATGATGTAACTGAGGCCCGGGACTGGAAGTGATGTCATCGCACCTGAACCAAGCAGAACGTCCCATGTCCGGTCTGCAGAGAGAAAAGAGGAAGGTTTAGTGCAGCCTGCCAGTCGTGTGGAATGACCCCTGTTTTGGTTCATTGATCTGCCTCCCATGAGCACACGTGTGACACTACATGATATCCACTTTTCGACCCTCTCACACAGGTTTTAAATTTTGGAACACATACTGGATTAAATCATTTAGAGATCTTTATAGATATAATGCCTTTAAATCCTACAGACAATTACACTCTTCCGCGTTTCTCAATCTTTAAAACTGTTAGGGAAATATAGCATAGATATTTATATTTTAAATATACCTACTTAAACTACATTATGATACTAGATAGATATTTATTTAAGTTAATTAGTTTTGGTTTCAATAGACGTATTTTTCATATTTTCAATTCTTGTTTTCTTTCTCCTACCCTTCACGCCCCTAGCGGGCCCACCCCATAGTTTGAGAACCACTCGTCTAAATCAGTGTTTCCCAACCTCAGTAGGTCTTGTGTTTGATTTGTTATCATTCTTCTGAACTGGAGCTGTGATTTCCTTCACTTGGATGTTAGAGGATGCGTTGAGTAAGTAAAGCTGGGAAGAACTAGTTTGTGTGTTTATATTTTAAACTGTAAAGAAACAATATTGGAATATTTCAAAGGGAGATTCTTTTCTATACCCACTGTATATACAGATATTTTCAATAATACATCATTTGAAGTTGTAAGTTAACACCTGCTCGTCTTTTATTCCGTGTAATTGCCCGAGGTTACGGATGTAGAAGAGAAGGTGGGGAGAAGTTACAAAGTGTGACGATGCAGGTTCGACTCCATCCCCCTATTGTTGTTCAGGAGCCCTTGAACCCAACACCGTCGATAATGTCACCGAGATGAGCTGACACATAGGGACAAATCTCTCAAGGCCAGGGGATAATCCATAAAGTGATTTATTCCATAACAAAAGTGCAGAGTCAAAGTTCAATAAATAAATCCATAAAAATCAAGTGTCCAGTGGGGTTAAAACCATTGTGACAGTAGGGGCGCTAGTGCTCCCTTGAACCCCCAGGTACAACTCCAGACACCGGGTGAAAGTCCAAGACTTTTTATTTAATACCAATGTGCACCAAGCACCCTCCACACTATTCATATGCAACAAAATATCCCACAACAACACTATTCTCTTTCCTCCTCGCCCAGACACTTCGCCCTCCTACCTCCCAGCTCAGCTCAGTGTCTGGACTGAGGCATCGTCCTTTTATAGCCCCTGACCCGGAGGTGTTCCTGTCCCAATAGTCCACAGTTCCTTTTTCCTTCCGGGTCAGGGCAAACAGTCCTTTCTTCACCCGGAGCACGTCATTCCTTCCCGTCCGCGTGACCGTGGCGTACTCCCGGGTCATAGGGCATAAAAGAACCCATAAGCCCCCCTGCAGCGACTCCTGGTGGCCCCCAAGGTATCCAGCAGGGTTGTGTTAAAACACTACAAAGTCCATAAGGCCCTGCTGGACCTCGGGGCATGGTCCTGCTATCGGGAGAGCTCCTCCTAGCGGCCTGGGGGTGCGGACCGGCAGTGAAAGCCGGCAGTCCTCCACAGTTCCTCCCCCTTAGCGACGACTTCTGGGGCGGAGCGTCCAGCCCCGCGAGGGACGTCCTCCTCCAGGAAGACTTGTCTGCTGGACCTTGGCCGCGTTGTCCCTGTCCTCTAGTGAACCTTGGGGAGCGCGTACCTTCTGTCCCCCCGGGAACAATGGCGCCACTCGTGGCCCGGCTGCCGGCAGTTGAAGCATCGGCGAAATCCTCCCGGTTGTCCCCTCTGCGAGACCAGAAACACCTCGGGAACTCCGTTAGCGATATCTCCGCCCTTTCTCTGCCAAGGAGTGTTTTACGGCCGCTTTACTGCTCTCAGCCTCTCTCTCCATTATATCGGAGACCCACCTTTTCTTTTGGGATTTCCCGTTTGATCTGGGGCTTGGCTCAGCCTGAGGCTCCCTATGGAACAGAGAGCCTCTTGGCTGTTTGCACGCCGTTGTTCTGTTTTGTTTCGGGCGGCGTCATTAGTACCGCATCGCTCCGAGTAACAGCACTGTTTAGCTGTACCGGTGAGATTGGCACTTCCCCCGCCCCTCCGGTAACCAACGTCCACGCCCTTATTACACGGTCGGGTCTGGAGTGGCGACTCGCTCCGGAAGGCCACGTCCCACACATGCCTCGGTTCGATCGCTTCCTCCCCCGCCCAGTCAGTAATCACTCCACGCTCCACTGTCGGATTCACAGTGCTTTGACACTCGCTGTTTATTAATAGCGGGGCCGGATCGCACTGTGTCCCCTTATGATATACGGTACAGATTTCACTTACCTGCACCTCTAAATCACTCGAGACCGGGCTTCTCGGCCTAATCACCGCAGGTATTCCACTAGTCCTCTCAGCGGCGCCTCGGCTGTAGCTCCCAGCTCCTCTACACGAGCCTTCAGTTCCTTCACTCCTTGGAAGAAAACATACACGGGCTCGGGTATTTTTCGAGCTGTTGTAAGTCCACAAAGTTAGTTATTTCGGCCGGGGTTAAGTCCGCTTCCGCATTTGATTTACCTACCGGCCGGGAGCCAATGAGCACGTCCGCTCCTGGCACGTGCTCTGCTGGGCTCGGAGGCTTCTGGGACATGGAGTCCGAAGAGGAAGGGTAGCCTGCGGCGGACTGCGATCTGTCTCTTTTAATTTGTCGGCAGACCGTTCAGTCCCTTCCGCTCCTCTTGATTCTTTTTAAATTGTGGCGCTGCTTCGCTCGCCGCCTCCTTCCCTTTCAGGAAGCTCGGATCCGTCGGGGAATTACTGACCTCACCGAAGGATCCTTCCTGACCGTCTTCCCGGCTTCCATCGCGTGAGGTCACGTGGTGGCTCTCGCCGTATGGGCTTCTTCTCTGCGGACTCCTAGACTGGCCCGGCTTCTGTCGCGCCATCTTGCCTAGGTCTGAGGCGGGCTCTTTGTCCGCTTTGTGCAGACAGGCTTCTGCAAAACAAGAAAGAAAGGCTCGGCGGTTCGAGTGCTCTCCCAGCACTTACCTCGAACGTAGCGATCCTCTCCAACTCCCTGTAGTAATCTTCGGGAGTCTTGATCCTGCAAAGTTCCGGCTGCTCCCCCGCTCGGATTTGCTCTGCTTCAGCCTGTTCCCGTTCTTCCTCACCGCCTGTCAGGTAAGCCCACAGCGTTTCTAGCCCATCTGGGACCGAAGTCTTTTGGGTAGATTCCGTCTTCTTCCCAGATTTCTTCCCCATCACGGTCTGCTGTATTTTACAGCTTACAATTGCAGCGCTCTTAGTCGCGGGTGGAGTTTTCACCTCCGCGGTTCCAAGAGGGACCTCCCGGGGTCGTCTGCCCACACAAAATTTATTTTTACTGCAGGTCCCCTGCCAACAGACGGCCAGAGTATCCTGCGCACGCCAGTGTGACAGTAGGGGGCGCTAGTGCTCCCTTGAACCCCCAGGTACAACTCCAGACACGGGTGAAAGTCCAAGACTTTTTATTTAATACCAATGTGCACCAAGCACCCTCCACACTATTCATATGCAACAAAATATCCCACAACAACACTATTCTCTTTCGCCCAGACACTTCGCCTCCTACCTCCCAGCTCAGCTCAGTGTCTGGACTGAGGCATCGTCCTTTTATAGCCCCTGACCCGGAGGTGTTCCTGTCCCAATAGTCCACAGTTCCTTTTTCCTTCCAGGTCAGGGCAAACAGTCCTTTTCTTCACCCCGGGAGCACGTCATTCCTTCCCGTCACGTGACCGTGACGTACTCCCGGGTCATAGGGCATAAAAGAACCCATAAGCCCCCCTGCAGCGACTCCTGGTGGCCCCCAAGGTATCCAGCAGGGTTGTGTTAAAACACTACAAAGTCCATAAGGCCCTGCTGGACCTCGGGGCATGGTCCTGCTATCGGGAGAGCTCCTCCTAGCGGCCTGGGGGTGCGGACCGGCAGTGAAAGCCGGCAGTCCTCCACACCATCAACAATAAATAAATCCTTTAAAATGAGGTAAAAAAATGTAGAAGTTAAAAACGCAGTCTCTCACACCCTTCTTGTTCTCTGGCCCACCTCCATCACTCTCTCCCCGGCTCACCATTACTTGCAGCCGCGGAGACCCAATAGTCACGAGCTCCGTCTGTCAACCTCCGTCTTGGCCTCCAAACGGACGTCACTGCCAGACTGACGAGGTTGGCGCTCCTCCCATGATCTTTCGCGCACCCGTAGTCGCTCCTCAGTTCCAGCGGGATGACACCTCTCCTGCTCACCCCACTCGCTAGTTGTCAGTGGGGCGAACTAGCCCGCTAGAGCGCCTCTATCTAACGCTCCTTCGCGGGGCCCCCGCTCGTTCCGACTCTCTCTCAAGGTGGCCAGATCATCCAGCCTAGACTGCCATTGCCGTACTTTAACCTCCTTCCATTTCCTTCCCCGATTTATCTCTTTTTTTTTCCACGATTCCTGATTCATCCCCCTCTCTGGTGTACCTTCGCTTATATATAATCCATATACACCTCCCTCTGCCTCCGTGGGCACAACGTCTTAATTACACACCGCAGGAAGCCAATGAGGCAAACAAGAGTGACCGCACCCTCACGTGCAGGTGCAACTCGCTCCAATCACCCCATTAACTCCCCGCGGTTGTGCAATCGCGCACGGAGGAACGACACTGCTATACAGGTTTAAAAACCTGACTTTTTCAGAAGCCGTGGACCCGCTATACCACACAAAGTACCACACCTGATAAACAGTGGCGAGTCAATAGGACTTGAGGCATTCTGAGAAAGGCAACACAATAACGAATACAAAAGGGGAAGGGAGAGTAACAGAAAAGTCTACCGGGACAAAACAAGTGGCCATCGCAATTCATACGCCTCTGACTTCAGGCAGTTGTTTTCACTTTGATTTTTCTCTTTCTGTCAGACTTTCATTCTCACGGCTATTCTGCACACTCGACTTACATGCCTCCATTTTCAACGTGTTACCTCACTGAGACTTACTTCAATGGGATGCTTCAACTTTTACTAAAGCACATTTGTTGTTTAAACTTTTACGTTTTTTCCTTCACGCTCAGAACTCGCACGCATTCCTTTGGCGCGTCCTCCGAAATGAACACGATGCCCGCGAGTTGCAGTCCAAGCAAAAGTCGGAGGAGCAAGCGTGTTCAGCGGTCGGAAGGGTGACATCAGCGTCTCTTTACTACCTACATGTGACAGAAAGCCGCTTTGAGGATCGATGTGCCTGCTGCGGCGTTTGATGAATAGCTTGGTGTGGTGAAGCAAAATGCCGACATACAAATGCATTCGTGAATTGCTTTTATAGTAGGTCGCATACTCAACTAACGAAATGACACGATACATTTTAAAGGTCTCACGTTCCATCTATGCCGTCTTTTTTTTTTTGCTCCTTAACATCAGAATGTACGGCTTGCAACATATTTAAGACACAATGGGAAAAAATACCTTGGGATAAAGTTCTATTATGATTTAAGTAGATTTGATTTCGCAATGTCCACTTTTTGTCTCGTACACTACTTTATTAAAAGCAGACCGTCGTAAATATCATCTTAAAACTGACCCAGTTAATCGCTCCCTGCTTCTGGGTCTTCCTCCTGAGGCGACAGCAAATCGCCACACCTAACATGTTTGATATTCCAGCACTTTGCACGTTTA
>NW_024386565.1:0-5201 GCF_016835505.1 Polypterus senegalus
GTGTTTTTGGGGTTTTTTGGTCCTGTGGTGGGTTGGCACCTGCGGATTGTTCCCTGTGCCTGTGTTGGCTGGGATTGGCTCTAGCAGACCCCGCTGACTGTGTTGATTCAGCGGGTTGGATAATGGATGGATGGATGTAATAAGATCCTATGAGGCGGCGTGGCCTGCCTCACAGTTAGGAGGTTGCTTCCCAGGTCCTCCTCGTGGAGTTGCATGTCTCCCAGTATCTGCCTCGTTTCCTCACAGTCCAAAGACATGCAGGTTAGGTGCATTGCGATTCTAAATTGCCCCTGTGGTGTGGGTGTGTTGCCTGCAGTGGGCTGGCACCCTCCGGGTTTTTCCTGCCTTGTGCCCTGTGTTGGCTGGGATTGGCTCCGGACCCTGTGACCCTGTGTTTGATTCACGGTTGGAAAATGGATGGATGGAAGATCCTATGAACTGAATTCTGTATTGTTAAAATGGATAACAAATTTTACCCAGAATTGCATATTTCACGCTTAAAGTAAATTACTCAAATAAATATTACTCATTTTATATATACTAGGCTGACCGCTTTTAAGCACACGACTTACAAGTTGACCACTTCTTAATGCAATTCAATATGAAGATCAATTTGATATTTTATACAAACTCATTAATTTGGTTATATTGCATTTGAGCTGATTTACTAATACTGTAGTTTCTGTTATTTTTTGTGATGAAATTTAAACTTTTTCATATAGGGTCGCCTTTTGAACCCCTGATATTTACTCGCAGTGATCATTTGTACTCCATCAACATTAATTATTTCCAGAGACATAATTTGTCTATTTTCCAGCATCGCGCACAAAAGCAAAGATAACTGATGGGAGCACAGAACTCTGCTCACATCTATCGATTCAGTGCTACTGCGAAGTCTGTGATAAGTGGAATACCGCTCGCTTCCACTCACGGGACGGAAGGAAATCCCGACCCTTTTATATAGTAGAAGAAGAAGAAGATATCGCACAGTCTGGATGTAATGGAAGGATTTTCTAAAGAGAGGGATCAAAGAGAGCAGATGGGCTGGTCAGCTCGGCCAAAAACCAGCTTCAAGAAGGAAAAGTACTGGGAATATGGCCAGAGGTTATGCTGACTTTTTCACTTGTTTTCACTGAGGGCTTCACTATTTTTGTGTGCCTTTTGGTACCAGACGCCGTCTCCGTCAGGATAAAGGGGCATGCTGACTTGTTTTTCACTTCAGGGGCTTCACTCGTAATTCTTATTTTTGTGTGCCTCCTGGTACCAGGTGTCGTCATCATCAGGACCAAGTGCAAAACAACACAGCGTCCGTGGAAGGTGTGTGTGCTGAAACCATCGACTTCTGATACACTGCTTACACGTAAGCGCTTTGGGCAAGGGCGCAATTGGTATATAGGAAGGTTCCTCAGTTTCTTTGGAGGCTCAACTGTGGGGACAGCGCGACCGCTGAATGGAAAGGCTAAAGGTTGATCCTTTGACAGACTGACAAGCAGGCCCTCAGTCTACTGGTCTGGGGTGATGGCTCTGGTCTTTTGATGTATGTTACTGTATGTATGTATGATTGTAAGTATAAGTTTGTCTCTTTATTTCTATAACCCATTCATTATGTATTTAAATGTTATAATTGATTAAGTAAACAAAATAGAAGTATTGGACCTCTTCTCTCTGATTCTTTGCCTACTTATGTTCTAATCCCTTGAACCATTTCCCATAACAAAACACTGGAGTAGAAATCATCTTTACCTGGAAAACGAAACTACAAATCCCATACGTGCTGAAAATGGGCGTGAACTCGCTGCGCACATTCAGCAGGACGGAAGGACATCCAGCGCTTTTATATGAAGATTATATTTACCACCCAAAAATCATTTTTATCAGTGTGGGTTGGTAATTTGAAGGTTGCTGTTCGAATCTCTGAGCACTAGAAGGAAATCTACTCCATTGGACGCCCAGCAATCCCCTTAATCTAAAATGGCTGCATGCTGTACAAATAAAGGACCCTAAAAACTCTCTGGTGAGTAAGTTGGCTGTAGTTTTGAAAATAACAAATTCTAATCCCCGAAATTGTATATGGCAAATAAAGGATTAAATTAAAAACAAAACACGTTTTAATGCAGAACCATGCAATGTAATCAGAGCAAAAGGTGCACAGTGTGTGATTTTATCTCTTTTTCTCTTGATGTTCAGGTGCTGTTCATTCTGTCTCCGCTTTTAAGTGTCACACAGTAAAGTGTACATTAATTTGTATTCCTGAGACCTTCACACCTCCTGGTCAGCCCTGTCCTTGTGTGGCTGTAGTAAGCAGCTGATAATATTGGCACCTCGTGACTTTGTGACATGAGAAGCAGAAAAAACATTATTAACTCTAATGATTATAAGTATCCATCTATCCATCCATTATCCAACCTGCTATATCCTAACTGCAGGGTTGTTGCGGGTCCGCCAACACAGGGCTAAAGGCAGGAAGCAGACCCAGGCGAGGCGCTGTACCACAGATGATTATACTGTAAGATTTAACTCACAAAATACCAATGACTGTATTTTGTATTAATCATGCTGCAGAGAGCTATTTGTTTTATTTCTATATGATTTGATCTTCATTTAGGTAGGAAAGGAATAAAGTTTATGCAGAATATGAGACTGCTTACATTCTTTTATGCGAAAATGCTGACCTGATATATATTGATATATAAATCAATGGATCGTTTCTTCTACTCTTGCTTATAAATATAAGAAAAAATGTCATTTATGAAGTAATAAATAAGGATTATTAATCTAATCAAACAAATATAATCTAATGAAGATATTAAGCTAAAAATGTAATCTCTTTATAACTAATGAAATAGGGGAATAGGAAACTGCTTAAATTGGGTTTTAGCAGAGGCCATTCCTTGAAATGCGATTGCCTAGCAGTACTTGTTTTTCTCTAGTCCTGTATGCATAAATTAAAGATAGCCTAATCTATGAAGGACCTCAAGATTGAGCTGTTATGTTTTTTCTGTTCTCTCTTTGGCAATGAAAGCAAGGTAATATAAAGAGAGATTTTTTTTTTAAGCAAGACTGTCTCTCTACCATAGTGCACTATGAGCTTGAGGGCTCCAGTCTCTTGAGGCATGGTGGGGGCAGTCTCAAGGGTTTTTCTCGATCTCACAAGAATTAAGAAATTCTTTTTATTTTATATATTGAGGTCCGTTTCTTTGTCGTTCCCAACTTCCAGCGACACAGGCCTAATCAGCAAGAGGAGCATTAAGCAAACTGTGGTTCCTCTGTTAACTTCAATATAGTAATCTCTCTTTTTTAAATTTAAAATACAAATAAACAATTATTACACCTGGGAAATGTGCAGTATTTTGAAGAATGCAGGGAGCTGAGCATGAAGTGATGGTATTGTTTTGAGATGTCTGACTGTAAGCATTGAAAAGAAAAAAACAAAACAAAATGCTGTGCATTGGTTGTGAACACTTGATACAAACCAGAACACACATTAAGATCTCAAGATGCCGGTCTGCTTAGGATTCCAAGGATTAATAAAATAACAGTGGGAGGTCGAGGTTTTAGTTACAGGGCCCTAAACTGTGGATTGTTCTGCCTGCTACTATAAGAGATGCCCCTTCACTCTCAGGCTGAAGACTCACTACTTTGGTTTAGCACCCTGACTAGAGCTGCTGATTAACTGTACAGACCACATCTCTGTTGTTAGTCAAGTAGCATGATGTTAGAATTTGTTACTAACCCTCCTCACCTGTTCTGTTTCTCTTCTCAGTTACTCAAATCAGCAGCTTGTCGGCCCACCTGCAAGTTGTTTTGCCTGCCTAAGGTAAAGTCATCCCCGATGGAGGATCACAGGAAATGTTGGGTATAGGGGTCCTTCTATCAGATTGGCTGGGCCCACTGCTGACTCTGCTGTGGAATGGTCAATAGGGTGAGACAGCTTGGCTGAGGTCTCAAGACTCTGAACATATCCAGATCATATTACGTGATATCATCTACTGTTGATTTCTGCTCTGTTCTTGTAATATTTTTATTTTACTGTTATATTGTAGTAGGGATAACTTGTGTTCTGTTCTGTGTATGTATTGACTCTTTTGACACCCACTGCATGCCTAACCTACCCAAAGAGGTCTCTCTCTTTCAATGGACTTTTCCAAGATTTTCTCCTGTCAAGAGGCAGGGCCTGTTAAAGTGCATTGCGGCACTTCTTGTGTGATTTTGGACTATATAAAAATAAATGATATTGTATTGTAATTGCTTTAAATTTGAATTTTGCACTGTACATAAATACAATTAACAAAAAAAATATCTAGAGAATGTGTGCTATTCAGACTTTTGACAGGTCACTTTACTGCACTTATAATTAGTTGTCTTAGTCTTCCAAATATTGGAAAGCAAGATTTTTATTTTTGTGCAAGAACCACCACCTATTGGCACAGTCTCTGCTTTTATCTTGCTGGAGTATATTTTGATCATTAAAGTATCGTACTAAACCGACTGCTTTTATTTCTTTTGAACTAGTAAGGGGTATGTGATATAAGGACATACGTCACAATGTCACTTTCATTGACACTTGATTACAGTCTGTGAGTCGGTTATACTTAACAACGGCCAATGTGTAAAAGAGTTATTTGGAGCAAAACCACGGAGTGCCTCGATTTCTAGTCAGAATAGAATGTTCCACAAAGCCCTGTAATAACACTAAAACTACTACTAATAACAGTAATTCAATAGCACAATGTAAAAAAAATCTAACTTAACAATAGTTAGATGCTGTATTTACTAAGTTGATTGAGCAAGCTCGTGAAAAAATTGGAGTTTCTGGAAGCTACTCAAAGATTTCTTTCTTAAAATGAAAAAAAAAATGTTTGGTGAACAACATTAAATAAGTACATCCAACACCCTATGACCAACTTATTATAGTGAGTTATATCGATATTTTTGCGAAGTTAATAAAACATAAAAACAACAAAATTTCAATTCACGTTTTTGATTACTTCCTGGTTGTATTAACATTGTACTCTAGACATTTTTGAAATAAGAGCATGTGTTTTCCGACGTTTGAGTAAGTACTAGCTCTTAAACACGGCAATACATATGAGGGCTCTCTTTTTGGTATAACAGAGTATTTGTAAATGCAATGGACTTAATGAACAACCTCATTCTAAAAGCGCCATATCAGCAAAACCCATAAGTGAATTGCCCCCCCA
>NW_024386566.1:0-6895 GCF_016835505.1 Polypterus senegalus
AAAGTATTAAAATCATCTTTATCTACTACTTTACTTATTATACCACCTTTTAACTCTATCATCTCTTGAAAGCTTACAAGCCATTTATTAGTACCTTACCTTAATATACCAGTAACTCATTCAAGACGTGAACTCAGTTAAAGGGTGTACCCATAACGGTAGCAGGCAGTGTTGACATGGATGCCATGATATAAAAACTACCATTGTCTTTATTTTGCGCTCCAACTTGGTGAATTTCTAAAAGACTTTCTTTCAATTCCAACCTTGTTTGTTTTTTTGATTACAAGTTTTTCTTAGGTTTTCCTATTTCTTGTATGATTTCAGTCTCTCACTTCCTGGTTCTCCCTGGTTCAGTTAGAACAAAAATTATGACTGCCATTGCAGCTTCTCTGTTGGGAACATCTCCTCTCATCAATGATTGACCCAGCTGAGCAAGGAACTAAATTCCCAGCACCTTGTGCAAGAATAGGGCAAACATGCAGACAGGAAAGTAAGCTTAGCTAGTTTTAATCTTTAAACATTAGCTAGTGCCATAAACCGAAGCAGGCATCTGGCAATTCACACCATACAACCTGGATCGAAGATCAGTAACCCATCCATTATGTATGCTGATGCCCAGGCGGAACTTATCTTGTAAATGTTTAACACTAGAATCCTGAAGCCTACGAAAAAGTTGTAATCCCGGCCACCTTAAATTCCTTTGCATCTCCATTAGTGTCTTTTGTTTTGCAAAGGTGTCGATCAGCACAAGCAGCAAGCAGCCTGCTGTCCCATCAGCCCCACCGACACAGCCGAAGTTCATCCAGCTCAAGTCTCTTTATCTGTGTGAGGTGCCTGGAGTTGTTTAGGGTAAATAATATATTGTTATTTGGAATACATGCATTTCATCTGTGTTCCATGTCTACAACAATCTGGGTAAGAAGAGGATAACGGGAAATGCGAGGCAAGAAATGCTAAACACATACCTAAAGCAGAAACTTTTTCCATGTTATAGTAATAAAGACGTGAAGTTGTATTACCTAATTTCATTGTATTTGTTACAATGACAATAAAGATACAGTGGAACCTCTAGATATGATCACCTCTGTATACGAAATTCAAGATAAGAGGAAAGTATGAGCGAAAAATTGGATCTAAATACGAGCATTGGCTCACGTAACGCAGCCACGAGCCAGGCTGTGGTTATGTGTGATGCGTTTCACGATCCGCCTCGACTCGGGGATTCACCCAAGCTGACGTTGCCAGCCCGTCAGCTCACTCAGTGTTCCTTGTTCTCCCGTAGCACGAGGATCTACGCTGCAGCGCATGTGATTTCATTGTTTTGCTGTAGCAGTTGCTGTATAAGCGTATCCAAAAATATTGCGGACATGCAGGACGGAGAATAGGAGACGATTGCCCTCAAGAGGAGTACTAAGGTGTTGTACCGTGTTAGCCATTATGAATGTAGAAAGCCAGCAAATGACACCTTTTATTGGCTACTAAAGATTACAATATGCAAGCTTTGATTACATCTTGCCTGAAGAAGGGCCTGAGTTGCCTCGAAAGCTTGCATATTGTAATCTTTTAGTTACCAATAAAGGTCATTTTGCTTGGCTTTTCCCACCCTCAAGAGGAGAGAGAGGGGGCGAGCAGAAAGAGAGATAAGAGAGAGAGAGGGCGCGAGCAGCGAGCAAGAAAGAGCAAGAGAGATAGAGAGAGGGGCGCAAGCAGCGAGCAAGAGAATAGGAGAGAGGAGGGCGCAGCAGCAGCAAGAGAGATAAGGAGAGAGGGGATGCGCGCGAGCGAGCAAGAGAGATAAGGAGAGAGAGGGGCGAGCGAGCGAGCAAGAGAGATAAGAGAGAGAGGAGGCTGGCAGAGAGATAAGGAGAGGGAGACGCGCAGAGAGAGAAGAACTATTAGCTCAGTTATGATCACATGACGCTCAGCAGACAAAGTGTATCCACACTTATTTATCAGTGTTATTTGTTAGGAAAATTGATTTTAATGTTGATATTTTTGGGGGTACGGAACGGATTAACTGGATTTCCATTATTTTCAATGGGGAAGTTTTGTTCTTGATACAAGAAATTCGCTATACAAGCTCAGTGCTGGAATGAATTAAACTCTCATATCTAGAGGTTACACTGTATTTTGATTCTGAAGTGTATAATGTGTGAAGACTTTAGTCCAAATATCAAATAAACATTGCGCTTTTATTCTAGAATGTAACCAAAGAATAAATAAAATCATTCAATATACATGTTGCTGTCAATGAGTTAAAAACCCAAGCTCAAATGTCAATCGACAGGAAGTTGATATGTCTTCTTGAATGGTGCAGAGGTAAGAACTGCTGCCTTATAACCAAAAGGTTCTGGGTTCGAGTATGAGCACTCTGTGGTTGAGCAGCAGTGAGCTGCTATTATTATTTCTACAATATAATAAAACATACATTTGCTTTGAGTTTGAAAACCTGGGAAATTTTTTGGGCCTACTTGTAAAAGTTAGCATTTTTTATTATTCAGTTTATTCTGTCAGTGCGCTCACGGGGGTACAAGAACTTGCCTCTCTGAGTTGATGGCATTTATCTCCATTCTTTTTACAAGAGCAGCGATGACCACAGTTGCTGCTGTGGTTGATTCCTGCTCAGAACTATTTGTTGTTCCAATCCCATTTTACTTTATGGTGGCAAGCAGAGTTGTGTTGCGGTGCAGCAGTCTATTAGCCAGGAAAAGCGCTGTTAAGAAGTTGCTTTTGTTACAGTTCTGCCTTTTGTCCAGTCTGATAGCGGCTACAGAACATTGTATCTTTGATTGTTGGTACAACGGTGCATATGACAAAAATATCCAAAAACACTGAAGCAGCAAACTTTGTAAACAATACTTGTGTCATTCTCAAAACATTTGGCCACCACTGTATAATGCAATACACCAAGTTTAAAGCTGCACATCCAGATCTTTTCTCCAGGTACTCAAATTATTTTAAGTGTCAAAAACAAACACAATTAGTTTAAATGGTGATGATCTGATTTGAACAAGTGTGTGTGTGTGTGTGTGTGTGATTGGTTACAGTTATTGGTGAGACCTGTCCAGGGTTTCATCTTGTCTTGCACTTGATAAGTGACGAGTGAACCCTGCTACATTTGATTCCCCCCAAGTTTGGCAAAAACATGGAAGTAGCCATTTGTTTTGCAAACTCTGCCAAATACATTGAAGTTATTGGAAAGTAGAAACTTTTTCAGATGGATTATACAGGTGCAATGGTCATTTAACTTTAGCCATCTGCCAACTATGCTGAACAAACCATTGTGCCTCACCATACCCTCAGAGAGATAAAATTATACTCAGAGTCTACGTCCTTTGAGTCCTTTATCTCTCACTGCATCTCCTGAGCTCCTACCACTACATCTAACTAGCCACAGAGCCTGTGATGGAAGTGATCATGTTATATACACGGGGCTGTCTCTGTCAGCACCTAATCAGCAAGTCATAATAAAGAGAATAGCACATTCACCCAGCAGTGAAGACACACTGTACAATAAATCAATGCAGAACAAGAAAGTATTTTCATATTTTTCACATCCTGTAAATGTTTGAATGATTTATTCGATATGATAAGAGCAATACAAAAACTTCTATGTTATCACTTAAACGCACTATTTGTGTCCATTAGTGTAACTTAGATGAAGATCAGACAATATTTTAAGACAAATTTATTCATTAATGAGGTTATTTTTAAAGGGTTCACATGCTTTTTCTTGTCACCATAGTTAACATGCACAAATTAAATTTCTTTAAATATATACTGCTAAAAGAATGAAAGGAACACTTTAATCAGAGTATAGCATAAAGTCAATGAAACTTATGGATATTAATCTGGTCAGTTAAGCAGCAGAGGGGTTGTTAATCAGTTTCAGCTGCTGTGGTGTTAATGAAATTAACAACAGATGCACTAGAGGGGAAAACAATGAGATGACCCCCAAAACAGGAATGGTTTAACAGGTGGAGGCCACTGACATTTTTCCCTCCTCATCTTTTCTGACTGTTTCTTCACTAGTTTTGCATTTGGCTACAGTCAGTGTCACTACTGGTAGCATGAGGTATACCTGACCCACAGAGGTTGCACAGGTAGTCCAACTTCTCCAGGATGGCACATCAATACGTGTCATTGCCAGAAGGTTTGCTGTGTCTCCTGCACAGTCTCAGGGCATGAGGAGATTCCTGACCAAACAACCAGAAAGACATGAGGGTGACCCAAGGGCCCCATGTCCTCTAATCGGCCCTGAGCTCACTGCCCAGCAGCATGTAGCCTGATTGGCATTCGCCTATAGAATTGCAGCATTGGCAGATGCACCACTGGTGCCCTGTGCTTTTTATAGATGAGAGCAGGTTCCACCCTGAGCATGAGACAGAAGTGAAAGGGTCTGGAGAAGCTATGGAGAACATTATGCTGCCTGTAACATCATTCAGCATGAGCAGTTTGGTGGTGGGTTAATGATTGTCTGGGGAGGCATATCCATGGAGGGTCACACAGACCGCACAGGCTTGACAAAGGCACCTTGGCTGCCTATTAGGTATCAGGATGAAATCCTTGGACCCATTGTCAGACCCTATGCTGGTACAGTGGCTCCTGGTGCACCCACAATTCTTGGCCTCATGTGGTGAGAGTATGCAGGCAGTTCCTGGAGGATGAAGGAATTGATACCATTGATTGGCCACCACACTTTCCTGACCTAAATAATAGAACACCTCTGGGGGATGCGGTTTTGGTCCATCCAATGCCACCAGGTTGCACCTCAGACTGTCCAGGAGCTCAGTGATGCCCTGGTCCAGATCTGGGAGGAGATCCCCACAACACCATCTGTCATCTCATTAGGAAGCATGCACCGATGTTGTCAGGGCATGTATACAAGAACACAGGGCCATACAAAGTGCTGCGCATAATTTTGAGTTGTTGCAATTAAATTTTGGCAAAATGGACTAGCCTGCCACATAATTTTTCACCTGATTTTGGGGTGTCTTTGAATTAGGGCTCTGTAGGTTGATCATTTTCATTTCCATCAAACGATGTGGCATCCTTTCGCTCCTAACACATTACCCAGTCTATATCAGTATAGATATCCAGGAGGATTTATTTTCCCATTGAGATCTGATGTGTTTTCAAAGTGTTCCTTTAATTTTTTGAGCAGTTTACTTAGACAAATGTTGTATGCATTCTTTTGACATTAGTGATAAATATGCCAGTGATACACAACACGTGCACCTCAATGCTTATAAAACATGAATTGAAGTCTTCAGAATGTGTGGCACAGTTTATGCCCTTTTAAAAGTTTCTGGATGCTGCTTCTTATCTCTTTGTTTTGAAGCTGTATATCAAGGGGTTGAACATCGCTGCACAGTAATTGCTACAAAATCCATTGCGCTGTTCGCTTCGACGGTCAGCTTCACACCTATTCCGCTCAACATAGTGGAGATTAAAATTGAATATTGGACAGGGCCACCACCAGCAGATGGGTAGTCACCTGTTCAGCGCTTCTTTTTTCCATCTGTAGATGGGGTCTTCAGAGCAGCTAAGCAATCCTTGTGTAGGAAAGTAAAATAAACATAAATGGACAAATACCAAATACAAAAGAAGAGACTGACAGAATCAGAAAGTATTTAGGATTTTCATTGCAGGCTATGCTAACTAGTAATATATAATCACAAAACAATAATTTATGACATTAGTGTTACAAAAAGAAAGCTCAGTGATAAACATTAAAAAGTTAAAATAAAAGCAGCAGGAACAATATTTAATAATGCACCAGCAGCCCATACAATTCTTTTGTAACAAGTGTAGAATAGCTAGTGGTAGACAACCGCTACATAGCGTCACACGCCATGAAAGCCAAGAGATAAGATTCTGCTCTAAATATAACACTAACAGCAGCTGAAGCAAGCAGGTCCATATGATGGCCGCCCCTCTGAAAGAATGGCGATTAGTTTGGGAATAATATTTGTGCTGGCAACCAGGTCAATGACTGCAAATTTGCAATGCCAACATTCATGGGCTTGCAACTGAGGATTCATTGTAATGACCAGAACTACCAGAAGTTCCCATTAGCGCACCAAGTAGACAATAATGAGGATAGCAATTGTTAGCTTTTCTCTCTGAGTCGATTGTACAATGAAGGACAAACCTGAGGCGGACACTGAGGTTTGGTTCATGCCTGACTTTAACTTCCTAAAAGAAACCCAAAGAGACAGAGGTTTGAGTTTATGGAGGTTATCAACAGAGACATTATATCAGCCTTCAATAATCGTATATGGTCCAGTAGTAATCAGTAACCCATAAAGGAATTTCATGAAAGTGTGTCCACAGAGAAGACAAAGCACCCTTGTAGCTCACAATAACACTAAAAGGATGAATTTAAAGCTGTGTGTATTGAACAAAACACACAAAGGCAATGCAGGCTAAATAGAGCAAAACAAACCATGCTTCCTCCCTGTCTTGTCTGCCTGGTGCCAAGGCTTTCCCATTGCTAACCTTACTATGTCTCTCTTTTCCTTTTTAGTTACTTATACAACTCTGGCCTCTGTCTACCAAGTGAGCTTTCATCCCAATCTATCCAACAAACTTCAGACTCGAATATTGCTTCACTGAGGTCACTTTAAACCTCACCCTGAAACATACAAAGCGCAACAGATGTTCTTGCAGCCTATTCTTTGCATTATGCATAGTTCATTATTGCATTGCACAGTACCTGGTGCACTAAAAGTGTCAGTCATCAAACCATTACTTAAAAGTCAGACCTGACCCACTACTTAATAATTATAGACCATTTCAAATTGACTTTTCTCTAAAATACTAGAAAAGTAGTCACCAATCAGCTTCAGTCCTACGCATTACATTTATTTGAGAAGCATCATAAGCGGCACAA
>NW_024386567.1:0-14049 GCF_016835505.1 Polypterus senegalus
AGTTTTATCATTTAACCCAGAGGTGATGGCCCCCCTTTGGAAACAAGGAAGATATTATATATGAAAAAAACCATTCTTATCTTCCTGACTTCTCTCCAGCAACAGCTACTAAATCGGCCTTCTACAAATTAAAAAATTCGGCAAGGCAGCGCCAAATACGCCTCTTGAAAAAACGGGAAAGGGGAAATTTTGGCGGGGTCAATTCTATCCTTCGGCAAAGGAAAGGAAGAAGCAAAAAAGGAATTAAAAAAAGCGGGACCCCGGGCCCATTCTGATACATAAAGTGAGTCATGGGGGTTTAAAAGATAAAGAAAGGATTAAAACCCACTGCCCAATCTATTTTTTTTAGAATGGGGGTTTTATAAAATATATATTCTCATTATTTTTTGGTATAACCCGGGCTATCTGTTTATGTTTTTTGTCCCTTTCTTTTTTTTTTTTTTTTAGCTAATTATTTCTTTCCCCAAAACCAAAACAGAATGTTCAATACCCATCCCCTTTTGGTTTTTATTGTTATTTATTACTGCTTTAAAAGCTTGTTATGCTTATTCGGGAAAATTTTTTTAACACCACCCCCGGGTTTATTATCTGGGTGTATCGTTTTTTAATCCCAAAAAATTGCTAAGACTATATATATATTTTTGGGTGCAAAATTTTTTTTTTTTTTTAAGACTATATTGGTAATAGATTCTCTATTTTTTAAACCCTTTAAAAGCAGCTGCAGGGGGGGCTTGTTTTGTTTTGGGACGGCTCTTTTCTGGGTATGTCGGGAGGACTGGGACTGGGGAAGTGGGCTTTAGGCCCCTTTGGGGGGAGGCAAAAGGGAGGGGGGGGGGTTAAAGGGGTGGGAAGAAGAGGAGGCTATACCTAATCAACCTCTTTTTTTATAATTATAACTCCCAAACGAAATTTAATGGCTGCATGGAAACAACTCTAGGGGAAATGGGAAAATTTAAAGGGGAACCCGTCTCATTTCCATTTAAAAAGACTAAAAAATGACATAAAAAACTCAAAATCAGTGTCTCCATGATGGGACAGTTAACCCGTAAGCGGGAAAATTTTAAAAGGCCTGAATCACAACTAAAGAGAAAAAAAAGTACTCTCTCACCTAACAGGTCTAAATGATAAAAAAGTATTTTTACAGGAGACCCCCTTACTAAGCAAGGATCAGTTCCGGGCCTAAAAAAACTGGACTGGCCAAAAGTTCCATTCTGGTTTTCGAAAAAAACTAGGGTGTGGGAAATTTCCATACATAGAACAGTACCATTTGGCATCAGATGTAGTATTGGGTCCTGAAGGGAATTAAAGGCCAAGGGAGACTTACCCAACTGCAAAAAGATCTTGATAAAAAGTTTTGCACCTTTAAAGTTGATGATAAAGGGAAATTTTTACAAAAATTTTTTTTGCATCCATTCCCAATCTGAAGACTCATAAAGTTATAATAGCTGGGGCGTTAATTGTGTTCTAAATCCATAGATAGGACTTCCTCCACAGGGGAACGGCATCTAACAGATAATTACAAAGTTTATAACTGATCACACACTTATAGCCTGAGGTTTTAAACCTAAATTCAAGAACATATTCTTTCTACTCACCAGTACATCATTTGCTACTCAAGGATTGATTACTTCTTTATAGACAATAACTTCTTGCCTATGATTAAGTCTTCAAATACTGATGCTATTGTTATTTCTGACCATGCACCTATGATCTTGGAGCTAAAATTACTAAGCCCCATACACTCATCGCAGATGGCATCAACGCTTTATTAGCTGCAAGAATTGTCGAATTTATATCCAAACAAATCAAATTCTTTTCTAGAGACAAATACATCCCGAGATTCTGCAGGAATACTCTGGGAAACTCTCAAGGCCTTCTTAAGAGGACAGATTATCTCATATCTTTCCCACTGAAATAAATCGAAGCCAAGAAAGAGCAGAGATAAAAGCGAAATTTACTAAAATAGATGAAGAACACACCAGAATACTCAAGTGAGACTCTGCATAGGAGAAAGGCAGGCTCTACATTCAGAATTAAACTCTTAACTAAAAACTGAACAACTAATCTATAAATCCGACATATTACTACTGAACATGGAGAAAGCTAATAAGCTTTTAGTTCAACAAATTCACAAGCAAGAATTCCGCCTAATCTATTAATCACCAACACGACGGAGATAAAATAGTGAACACAAAAATATAATGCACACTTTCAGAGACTACTATAAAATCCTATATACTACTGAGTTTAAAGAAGACAATACACAATCTAATGCATTTCTGGATACATTACAGATACCACAAACAGACACTTTTAGTGGGAGGAACTTGATAAACCTCTGGCGTTATCAGAATTACTAGATGTTATAAAGTCACTCCAAAGGCGGAGAAACAGCAGGCCCTGATGGCTACCCTGCAGAGTTTTACAAGAAATTCTCCGCTCAGCTAGCTCCCTCCTATTAGCAACATTTCGAGCCAGAGATAACCAATCTCTTCCTCAAACCTTTGCAAGCACTAATCACCGTTTTTCCATTTCACTTTTACCAATTTCACTTCTGTATAACCAGTTAAAATACTCTCTAAAATCCTATCTAGAAGGATGGAGAAAGTGCTCCCTCGGTAATACACAAGACCAAACTGGATTTATTAGGGGCCGACACTTATCTTCAAATCTTTGACACCTGTTTAATGTAATATACTCACCAACTAAATCAAACACCCCAGAAATATTATTATCATTGGATGCAGAAAAAGCATTCGACATGATTGAATGGAAATACCTTTTACTACATTGGAGAGTTTGGGTTTGCGAACATTTGTGCATGGATTAAATAACTGTATACTAACCTTGAAGCTTCAGTTTGCATCAATAACATTTGCTCAGACTACTTTAAACTAGAACGTGGTACTAGACAAGGATGCCCCTTTCACAGCTGCTGTTTGCGTCCATTGAACCACTGGCAATACATTGTGAAATACTGATCAGATAAAGGGGATTAGCAGAAGAACTGGAACAGAAAATTTCATTATATGCAGATGATATGGTACTGTATATATCGGACCCAGAAAATTCTGTGCCTGCAGTCTTAGCAGCACTCACAGAATTTCAAAAGATCTCTGGTCTCAGAATTAATCTGAATAAAAGTGTACTCTTTCCAGTGAATTCTCAAGCATATAATATTAGATTAGATACCCTACCTTTTATCATTTGCAGAACAGTTTAAATACCTAGGGGTAAACATCACAAGTAAACATAAAGCTCTATATCAAGAAAATTTCAGCGCTGCATGGAAAACATTAAACAAGACTTGCATAGATGGTCAACCCTTCATCTCACACTAGCTGGAAGAATTAACACTGTTAAGATGAATATTCTTCCTAAGCTCCTTTTTTATTTCAAAACATTCCAATATACATTAATAAATCATTCTTTAGGCAATTAGATTAAACAATAACCTCATTTATTTGGAATTCAAAATATCACACTCATCAAAAGAGCAACCCTACAAAGACAAAAAGGCAGAAGGCGGCATGGCTCTACCTAACTTCCAGTTTTATTACTGGGCAGCAAATATACAGGCGATAAGAACCTGGACACAATAGAAGAACATACACAGGCTTGGTCCTAATGAAGTAAAATCCTGAAGTGCTTCTTTGTATTCCTTGCTCTGTGCTCCAATAAACACACATTATCGAATATTCAAATACAATTGTGCTCCACTCACTTAGAATCTGGAACCAATGTAGAAAGCATTTTAAGCAGGAGAAGCTTCTATCTGTGGCACCTTTGCAAGAGAACCAACTCTTTCAACCTTCACAAACATATGCAGTTTTAATATCTGGAAAAATTTGGAATTAACTTGCTTAGAGATTTTATATAGACAACGTCTTTGCATCCTATGAACAATTACATTCCAAATTTAACATTCCAACTACACATTTCTTTCACTATCTTCAAATCAGGAACTTTGTTAAACAGAACCTTCCAGATTTTCCTCATCTTGCACCCTCATCCATGCTGGAAAAATATTGCTCAATCTCAAGGACTTAGACTCCATCTCTACAATATATAAAATCATTTTACAATCCTTCTTCAAAGATCAAGAGGACACTGGGGAAAAGATCTCTCAAAATATATCAGAAAAGAGTGGAAAGTAGAAATGCAGAGAATTCACTCAAGCTCCATTTTCAAAGCATACAATTATACAACTTAAAATTATATATCGAGCACATCTGTCTTGACTAAAACTCTCCAAAATGTTTCCAGGGCATGATCCAACCTGCAAACTTTGCAACCAAGTCCCAGCCTCACTGGGTCACATGTTCTGGGCCTGCACCAAATTAACATTATTCTGGACAAAAAATTTTAATTACCTTTCAGACAGCCTTGGACTCACAATCCCTCTAACCCATTAACAGCTGTGTTTGGTGTTCTTCCAGAGGGACTTAAAGTAGAGAGAAAGACAAACAAATTGTGATTGCATTCACTACTTTTTTGGTACGCAGACTTATTCTGATAAACTGGAAGAACCCAAACTCTCCTCTTTTAAGTCAGTGGGAAACCGATATGTTATACTATTTGAAATTAGAAAAAATCAAATACTCATTTAGAGGATCAGTACAGACTTTTTTTCAAAACTTGGCAGAATCTAATCAGTTATATCTGTTCTTAACTCAATTTTTCTTTTTGTAAAAACTTGATTGCTTTGTATGGATTGCAATAAAATTAATAAAAAGGAAAAAAAGTTTGGGTGATAAAGGATAATGATTGAAACGTACTCCCACATGAGGAGAGTGTGTTGCTCAGATGGAAAGAGTACTCTGAGATGTTGAATGAAGGTCAGCAGAACCAAGACAGAATGCATGTGTGTGAATTAGAGGGATGCAGGGAGTAGAGTTGGTGAAGGTGGATGAGTATAAATACTTGAGACCAACAGTATAGAGTTATGGGAGTTTGAAGAGAAGTGAAAAAGAGTGCAGTCAGGGTGGAATGGGTGGACAAGGGTGTCAGGAGTGATTTGTGACAGACAAGTACCAGAAAGAGCAAAAAGGGAAGGTCTACAAGGCAATAGTGAGACCAGCTATGTTAAAGAAGTTGACAGAAAAATAGGAGACAGATCTGGATGTGGCAGTTAAAGAGGTTAAGATTTGCATTGGCTGTGACAATGATGGACAGAATTGCAAACGAGTACATTAGAAGGTCAGCTCAGGTTGGACAGTTTGGAGACAAAGCCAGAGAGGCGAGATTGAGTTGGTTTAGACATGTGCAAAAGAGAGATCCTGGCTATATTGGGAGAAGGAAGATAGTGAATATGACAGAGTAAGATGCAGAGAACAGTAAGATATGGAAAAAGATGATCTGCTGTGGCTACGTCTAACGGATCCAGCTGAAAAAGAGGATTTAATAAATTTCTTTAAAGTTTCTCCTAGTAGGTGGTAGCGTGCTAGACATAAGCTGGATTTTCAGAATTGGAACAAGTCTGTAGTCAGAATTCACTAACTGGGCACTTCTGTAGACCCTGCAGTTTTGTAGTAGCCTCCAGCATATACCCACAAGGTTGCAATCAATCTCCTTCCAAGTCCAATGATGTGGCTCAGAGCCACTTTCACCACGGTCACCAGACCCATTGGGAATGACACAATCCTCATAGCCAGCCTTTTCAGTTTCAGTGGTTGCATTGAAATCACTCATGACAGAAGCGTGTTATAGAGGGGTTTAACATCATGAGGCTGAACCTAGCCAACTCCAACAACAAGCTGTTTCTAATGAGTTTGCACACAGTTACTTTGAGGAACTTGCAGACTTCAGTGCAACTGCTGATCCTAATGTGATGTGGAAGACCTTCCTTAACAAGACCCTGAAGGTTGCTGAGGGATGTGTTGGTGTTACTAGTATGCCCAGACAGAGGTGTTTCATCATGCAGGGCACCCTGGATGTCATCAATAGGAGATGCAGTGCATGGCTTGATGGCAGCTCTAGTCTGTACGGGACTTGAGAAGGATGGCTGCGATGGCTCTAATGGAAGATAAGGAGGTTTTTGTTAGAGGAATCTGTGGGCAGGTGACACACCATCTGTAGTCTAGTAACCCCATCCTGCTTACAGAGGAAGAGGAATCAAAGCATTGTACACATCTGAATCTGTTCCTCGGAGAGTGAACAGTCCTTACGAATGATGCTGCAATTGTGACATGCTGGGCTGGCTACTTTGAGCAGTTGTTTAAAACTGATCCTCAAGTTAGGACATTGGATATCTCTGGGTCCATGGCTATTGAGGCTGATCCTCAAATTAGTTGTTAACCACCCAGTCACATTGAGATTGCACAGGTGGAGAACCAGCTGAAGGCAGGAAGGTTGCAGGGATCTGTGGTATCTAGGGTGAACTTCTCTAGGCTGGTGGTAAGGCTGTCCTCCTTGCAGTCCAAGAAATATTTGATTCTGTTTGGGAGATGGCGTTATCCGACTGGAAAAGCGGGACTTGTCGTCCCTATCTGGAAAGTGAAGGGTGATAGCCTGGATTGCAGCAGCTAGAGGGGGATAACACTGCTCTCTGTGCCCAGTAAGGTCCTTGCTACAGTCATCCTCAATAGGATCCATGATCACTTGCTCACCTACCAGTGACTGGAGCAGTCTGGTTTAAGAAGTCTACAATCGACTGAATCCTGGCACTGAGGGTTCTCATGGGCGAAGCGTCAATATCAGCAGAGTTTCTTTGCAGCCTTTGTAAATCGAGCTATCCTGTGGGACATCCTGAGACTTTGTGAGATCCCCCCAAAGTTGCTTATTTATCATGGCCAGTGTGTACATTGCTACTGTGAGTGCTGTGCAAAGTGGAGGCAGAACCTCTGATTTTTTCCCTGTTGATTCTGGGGTTTGTTAGGGCTCCTATTATGTTCAATGCTTGCATGGACTGCATGTTGGGTCATGAGGTCCAGCAACTGTGAGGCATCTGTTTGTGAAGAAAGATTCACTGATCTTGAATTACCCACAATGTTATGATCTTTGCAGAGTCAATGGAGGCTCTGATCAGGACTCACAAGAGACTTAATGAGGAGTCTGAGTGTCCTGGCTTGTTAGTGTCCAGGAAAAAAAAACCAAGATCCAGGCATTTAATGACCTCTTGGACACAGCCATCAACAGGGTGTCTCCTGCTGACAGACTGTCAACCTTGTCTGAGGTGACGCTTCCTATGAAGTCAGTAAACAAACTGGGAGAACATGGGGGGTCATGAGGTTGCTGGAAAGGGAGTGAGGTGCTCCTGAAAGCTGTGTAAAAGGACCAAGGTTCAAGTCTGGTTTGATTTTGTGTTGAACAAGCGGTTGCTCACAGAGTACCAATAAGGCACATTATCTGCATTGCGAGTGAGTGTAATTTACGGCACCTATAGCCATGTGGTGTGATAACCCAAGGGTGATCCGGATCACAGGATCCTCATTGTTGAGGACTCGAATGGCTGGATTAGGCCAAGGGGATGCCACTTAACACCTAGTTGCAGCAGATAAATGGTCAATTCTGGGGATAGGGACTGGACCACGTGTCTGCCTGGGGGTTGACAACCTGGATCTTGAGCTGTTTTATTGTGTAATGGGTATTAGCGTGCTGTATCAGTGCATGCTCCCCATCCTGACATGACCTTTGAGTTACTTTACAGCCTCTTTACTCTGCCAACTGAAAAAATATTTCAAGTGGCTCAGACTGATTTGCAAAAAAATGTTTTAAGTTCCGTCAAAACATTTACCCATTTTCTATAGATTTCAGTATGCTGAATTCAAACCTGGCATTAGAATTCTCTATCACATTCATTTTTTAAGAGATGAAAGTTTAAAATAAGAAAACACTATTTTGGAGAAAAAGTAATATATTTTAAATGAAATACTTTTACTAGAAAAAATTATAAATTACATATGATTGTCTTAAATATAATATTATTTACAAAAAAGTCACTTTGTAGTTTCTTCCTCTTACAATTCTCTGAAGGTGTTTCACAGTGGAATGACCAAGGGGAGTCTGATAACAAAAACTCCACTTTAAACTGTAACATTTCTCCATTGGAGTAGTGTGCTGTTGGAACCTCTGCCTATGTTCATAAAAGGCTGCTCCCATATTCTCTTTTACCATTTGCTTACCTATTGCCTGGTCAAGACAATGGATGGATAAATCTGATATCTAATTTTTCTGTAAATAAAATTTCTCTCTTCTGAACAATAATGGTGTCTTTCTAACCTTCTAAATACAAATACCAGGCAGTTTAAAAGGAATAAGAAAGAGAAAAAGAATGCTGATTGTGAGCAAAAAGTATGTAGTAAATATTTAATTTTGTGTTATTTCCACCTCAACTAATGTTAAAAAGAGAGTTTTCACTTCAACTAATATTCCGGGGTCTAAATTTATGTATTTTGTTTTTGTTTGTATTTGTTTGAGTTTGCTGTTATGTTGTCTTTTATTATTCTTATTTGTGTGTGACCTTGTGTGTCAACTGTCAGTTTTTCAGTGAGGTTCATTTCAACATAGGAAAACTTCAACGTAAGCTGCTTAAGTGAAGCAAGGAGAGTGTCTATTTGCTTACAGTGTAGTTCATTTCAGGGGGCTGACCCTGAAATGTCTGACTTTGCTGCTTGGGTCTACTTTGCTGGGATTGAATTGCCTATTTCTCCTGCCACTTCTCATTCAGATTCTGGTAAGCATATGTCTGATGCAGCCATGCTAAATTTCACTATCTAAGCCTCTAACCTTTCACTTCTCAGCTGCAGCTCCTTTTGCCTAAATCACTTCTAACATTGATTTGTTTCATCTTACAGAAACCTGCACCATAAACAGGATTGTTATTTTCTTGCAACTATAATGTTTATTGCTTCTTTATATTACTTATATTCTGTCTCTTAAAAGATTCCTTTCCATTTTTCTGTCAGGCTTCTTGATCACCTATTTACTTTCTTGTAATCTACTGTTCTTCTCACTATAATTCTACCTAAATCTTCAATGATTTTTTTTACTGTGCATCATGTAGATTCTGATTCTAACATCACCATCTATATCAAACTGTTTTACTGCTACTCTAATTTCAGATTTCCTTATATTTCTCAGGTTCTTTAGACTCTCAGCAGTGCATTCACCTTAACACATATTGTCTTAGACATAATTTTGATTTCTATTTTCAAAGACATTTCCTATGAAAATCCCCAGAGCTTACTCAATAATCTCTCACCAGCTTTCACTGACCTTCCTGTAATATTTTCGTCCACCAGGAAATATACCAGTACTGCTATAACCTACCATTTTCCATTGTATTTCCAGCTTTATGTTCCTGGTATATTGAAAAATTCCAACAGCCCAAGCCCTTCCTCAAAATATGAAATATTAGCTGCAATTTTCTTTTCAGTAAGAAATGAGGTTTTCCCATATCTGACATTACAAATAGGGACATTCTGCAGGCAAAGTAATTTATGTCTCTAAGACAGCCAATGAATGCAAGAAAATCTATGTAACCTAATTAATTCGATTGACCTAATGGAACATTAGAATAACGGAAGATTTACTTCATCTTCTTCTTGCTTGGATTTTGTCTTCCTTTTTTCATTAATAATCATCACACCTCTCTTTTACAGTTTCACTCTTCCCAATATTTTCTGCTAGGTTTTCAGCTTTATCATTGCCAAACATAGCTTTTGCTCACATTGTAATTTAGTACCTTCTTACTCAATGATGGAACTCCTCTGCACTGGTTTTGGGATTTCGTTTTGACCTTACTGCAACCTTCAACATTGTTGACTATAACACTCTGCTAGTGTTCTGATGGAATTGTCAAGCTACAAGGGCCAAAAAAAAAAGGAGAGGGAGATGAGGCTAAAGAACTAGCAACTAATGACACATTTTCATATTAAGTCAAAGGGAAAGCCTAAATGGTGGTGCCATTTTAAAAAGATGGCATTGCAAAGCTATAAAACAAAATGATAAAATAAAAGTATGAAGTCCCAAATCAAACTGCAAGAAGAAAATGAAAGTGAAAAGAACTTTAAAAAATTTTAAAAAACTTTGAAGCATTATAACAGTACAGTCCTTGACATCTGTGTTGGACTAACTTGAATATGTTACTCATAAGTATACTGCATATAATATAACTCCCTAACCAGCGATCACCACTCTGTAAGTATCAACAAAATGATGCAGGTTTAAACAACTGATAGCAGAATTCTAACATGTAATGAGTCCTTTACTCTCCACCTTGCCGAACTAGTTTTCCATGTTACTGCATAATATTAAACACTCTCCTACTGACTTGAAAATGTAATGATTTTTAACATGCCAGTTGCTGTCATCCTCATTAACATAAGATATACAATATAAACCAGCCAGATTAGTGAGCTACTCTCTCACTGGGCATCTCATAATTCTAAAAACTTAACGTTAATTTAATTTTTGTCTCCTTGTCTCTGGAAATATTTCTAGAGGTCTGTTTGTAAAACTACATTCTTGTTTCATGCATTGGAAAATTTTCTAAATTGATTCTTATATAAAAATTGCACTGATCCCTTTTTGACTAAACCTTATTTATTTACTCCAAGTTTCTACTTATTTCTTTGCTTATGTTCCTTGAGATTTTTGGTGACTTTCCATAGATGGGAAGTTTCTGTTTGAAAGTATGTTGGGCTTAGATTTAGATTAGATCTTGTTTGCTTTGTTAAGCACTTTAATAAAGTCTACTCTATAAAGCATAGTTTAGAAAACAAAGATTGATTTATTGAAATCTTAAGGGATGTTTAACTGGTTGCGAAACCTGACACTAATGGCAATATCTTACTTGCATCCTACAATGATATTACAGTAATCAATAGTCAAGGTCCACTTACCATGAAGCGATAACATGTCTGATTTATAGAACGAATTGCAGTTCAACCAGCTGTTATTAGAAGATGATGTTCTTGTAATCTCTCTGGGAATCTCTTCTTAATAGGATCTAATCTCCTTACCCTTTGCATAAGAGGAAACAGAAACCAGATGGAAAACATAATTAACTTTACCTTGCTCTAAACTTGAAGAGGCATGTGCATATTCATCATTGTCTTTAGATGTAGATTAAAAAAAGTAATACAACTAGTGAATGCTGCAAGATGACTTTTATAAAGTAATGTTGCACAAATAACTTTTCTGATCATTTCTATTGTACCATCACTTGAAGATACTTTTATACCAAACAATCTCATCAAGTTTCTTGAATAACTGAGCTTGAAAAGCAATACACCTTTGTATGTCAGATGTCATAAAGCTATTGCAAAAGGAAAACACTATGAATACCTGGAAAAATCTGCTAAAAATGATCCTGTAAACTTTTCTGTTAAGGTAATCCATTTCCTAGAGGAAATGTGAATCATGACATTCTACATTAGGTATCTGTATCAGTCTGTCAGATTCTTTTAACTGTCAAGCATTCATCAAAATATTTCAAGTTATTCTCAAGGATCATGAAAATTCAATGGAGAATATACTGCCTTGCATTATCTCAACCAAACAAACCTTCTGTGATTCTGCACCACTAAATGTTCAAAAACAGTGGCTTCTAAATATAAACCCTCTGACCAGTACCTCACTGGTCAGTCTCAGAAACAGTCCTCATGCCAAGAAGACAGACATAAAAGCCAAAAGGCATGCTTCTAGGACTGCTGCAATGGCTCAAAATGGAGCTAAGGCTTTTAAAAGGTGTCAGGGATGCCAGGGGCACACCAGCGGGACGCCGTGAGGGACCGGAAGGGGGTAGAGCCCACCTTGGATCCGTGGGGCCACCTTCCTGGTTGCGGGGGCCACGGGTACAGGGCATGGAAGCTCCACCCTGTAGGGGCCGTGGTCACCGCCAGTGGGCCCAATGCCTTGGGACCTGTTACCCCAGCACTTCCGCCACCCAGGAAGTGCTGGGGTGAAGATTTAGGACGGCACCCAGAGAGCTGCCGGGAGGACAGCCGGCACTTCCGCCAGAGGAGGAATCCCGGGAACACCTGAGGGCTCATCCGGGGGCTGTTTAAAGGGCCCTCTCCATTCATTCAATGCTGGAGTCGGGTGGAGGCAGGACAAGGCAAGAAAGGAGAGTGGGCGCCCGAAGAAAGGCATATTGTGGCCAGGATTGTGACTTTGGGGTTTGTGCACATGAGACTGGGTCTGAGTGACCAAATACTTGTATATATTATTGGATAATAAACGTGTTGTGGTTTGAGAACAACATGTCGCCTGTTCGTGTCCAGGTCAGCTCCACAAAGGTCAACATACTTTAAATGCACAAAAATGCCTTTTATGTGAGAAGATAATTGGAAACACCTGGCTTAAACAGACCAAACAAAATAAGACATTTTATAAATAAAGTTTTGATTATAAAAAGAAAAGAATCAGAAAATGGTAAGGCACAAGAAAAAGATAAAAACAATAGAAATGGTTTTGCTCAAAAGGCAATCCAGAGAACAGTAATCTAAAAACAAAGTGATCCTAAACCAGGAAATCCAAGGCAATTTTTACTATAATCATCTTCACACCACAAACTTCAATAAATCTCCGCTAGACTTTTCTTTTAACCTCAATAGCAAGGCTGAGGGCAATCATAAGCAATATTGTCACGATGGACCAGCCCCTTTGGGTTACACCCTCGTAACTCTAGGGACACGGGGAAACAACATACATGCACAAAACATAAAAAATAATAAACTTAACAATATTAGAAAAATTACATAATCACAAAATGATAAGTCAAAAACAACAGAAATGACCAAAAAAGAAAAAATATAAGCCCTTGTGGAAACATACTAGAAGGTTGCAACTCTATGATGCATATTCAATGAAATGCTTACATCATCTGCTAGGAATTATCCCAAAACACTCATTTCATTTTTGATTGAAAATTCTGGTAAGGCCACATGGATATGGGGTAGAGAGAGGAGAGAGACTGTCAGAAGGCAAATAAAGGGCAAATCTAGGAATAAAATGAGATGCAGAGGGTGTATGTGTAGGTATATACAGTATATATTTATCTCAAGTCAAGCAATTCAATTTCTGTTGGTATAGTGCTCTTCACTGAGAGTAGGCTCAGCATGCAGTGTGTGTCTGTAGGAGCAAGAAAGAAACAATATGTTTAACTAGCAGTTATGCTACCAGTACTAGTAGTGAAACATTTTTGTTAAGCAATACCATAAAAATCCCACAAGATGAATATCCTTCAGCTTATCATTTTGTTATTTAGTACAACCACCAAAGTTCAGTATTAGTATATCTCATCATCAACATCAAATAAAACAGTAAAAGCAGAAATACAAATGAAAATTCATATGTCTCATAGCCAATCAGTGTACTGAGAATTACCTTTCTGGAGTTTTGTTTTTCCTTCTGTTTTAACAATTCTTTATGTTACTAGTTACTTAAATTATTATTTGTAGTACCACAAACAACCTAATTAAAATGTGTTTACAGATACAGAACAAGGTGTATAGTGAATGAAATAGAAACATTATGAATTGCAATGCCGTGGTCCTTAGTGTTAAAAGTTCTGATTAAATTTGCACCCTACTTTTGAGTTACCTTATGGTTGAAGTGTAGGGCACTGTTTTCAGGTGGTTTATTTTATTGATATTAAATCATTTTCAACATGTACAACAAGCTGATGATATTAATCCATCATTTTGGTTTTAATTAGATAAGGGATCCCATTGGTCTGGAACAATTCTATTTCCTTCTTCTGACGTTCAAAACAATATTCACATTCATTTCAATGTGTATTACAGTCAGCCTAACTTATCCAACTTAATGGTGTTTCACTTATTGTTATATGCTCCAGTGAATTAATAGCATCAATGAGGATAACTAGATAACCCAGCAACAGCGGATGCAAAACCAGTGTGTTTCTTTTGTGCCGGTCCCAAACCCAGATAAATGGGGAGGGATGTGTCAGAAAGGGCATCCAGTGTAAATTTGCCATATCATGATGTGGACATCATGATGTTTCCATACCGGATCGGTCGAGGCCTGGGTTAAACTGGCACCAATTTCCGTTGCCAACACGACCATGGGCTACTTTGGCAA
>NW_024386568.1:0-22084 GCF_016835505.1 Polypterus senegalus
CCCCTTTAGGTTTCCGGTGTTAAAACCCCGGTTCCTACCGATTGCAAAATATATACAGACTTTTGTCTCATCAGTCCACAAGGTATTTTCCCAAAGTCTTGGCAATCATTGAGGTGCTTTTTAGCAAAATTGAGACGAGCCCAATGTTTTTTTTGCTTAACAGTGGTTCTGCGCCTTGAAACCCTGCCATGCAGGCCGCTTTTGCCCAGTCTCTTTCTTATGGTGGAGTCGTAACCCCGACGCTATTGAGGCGGAGGCCTGCAGTTCTTTAGACGCTGTCCTGGGGTCTTTGTGACCTTCAGATGAGTGGGGCTCTGCCTTGGGGTAATTTTGTTGGTCGCCACTCGGAAGGTTCACCACTGTTCCATGTTTTTGCCATTTCTGGATAATGGTCTCATTTGGTTCACTGGAGTCCTAAAGCTTGTGAAATGGCTTTATAACCTTTACCAGACTGATAGATCTCAAATACTTCTGTTCTCATTTGTCCCTGAATTTCTTGGATCTTGGCATGATGTCTAGCTTTTCAGGTGCTTTTGGTCTACTTCTCTCTGTCAGGCAGCTCCTATTTAAGTGATTTTTTGATTGAAACAGGGGGTGGGTAATCAGGCCTGGGGTGGCTACAGAAATTGAACTCGGGTGTGATACAACAGTTAGGTTTTTTTATAAAAAGGGCAATTACTTTTTCACACAGGGCCATGTAGGTTTGGATTTTTTTCTCCCTAAATAATAAAACCATCATTTAAAAACTGCATTTTGTGTTTATTGTGTATATTTGATTAATGGTTAAATGTGTTTGATGATCAGAAACATTTGTGTGACAAACATGCAAAAGAATAAGAAATCAGGAAAGGGCAAATAGTTTTCACACCACTGTATATTGGGATGTTTGAAATAAAAAGGAGCTTAGGAAGACTATTTATCGTAACAGTGTTAATTCTTCAGCTAGTGTGAGATGAAGGGTTGACCATCTATAAGTCTTGTTTAATTTTTTCCATGCAGACTTAATTTTGTTGATATAGAGCTTTATGTTTACTTGTGATGTTTACCCTTAGGTATTTAAACTGTTCTGCAATGATAAAAGGTAGGTGTCTAATCTAATATTATATGCTTGAGAATTCACTGAAAAGAGTACACTTTATTCAGATTAATTTGAGACCAGAGAGCTTTTGAAATTCTGTGAGTGCTGCTAAGACTGCAGGACAGAATTTTCTGTCTGAATATACAGTACCATCTCATCTGCATATAATGAGATTTTCAGTTCCAGTCCTTTCTGCTAATCCCTTTATCTGATCATATATTGACAATGTATTGCCAGTGGTTAAATGGCAATCGCGAAAGCAGCGGGACAAAGGGCATCCTTGTCTTGTGCCACGCTCTAGTTTAAAGTAGTGTGAGCAAATGTTATTGATGCAAACTGAAGCTTCTGGGTTAGTATACAGAATTTAATCCATGCAAAATGTTCGCCAAACCCAAACTTCTCCAATATAGTAAAAGAGTATTTCCATTCAATCATGTCAATGCTTTTTCTGCATCCAAATGATAATATTATTTCTGGGGTGTTTGATTTAGTTGTGAGTATATTACATTAAACAGAGCCAAGATTTGAAGAAAGTGTCGGCCCCAAAAATCCAGTTTGGTCTTGGATATTACGAGGAGCACTTTTCTCCATCCTTCTAGCCTATGATTTTAGAGAGTATTTTAACGCGTTATTCAGAAGTGAAATTGGTCTTTATGATGACATTGTAATAAGTCCTTATTTTGTTTTGAAAAAAAGTGATTAATGCTTGGTGAAAGGTTTGTGGAAAAAATTGGTTATCTCTGGCTTCTGTAAATGTTGCTAATAGGGGGGAGCTAGCTGACCCGGAGAATTTCTGAAAACCTGCAGGTAGCCAGGCCTGCTGATTTTCCACCTTGAGTGACTTTATGGCATCCAGAAATCTGATAATGCCAGAGGTTTATCAAATTTCCCTTTCTACACTAAAAGCGCCAATTTGTGGTATCTGTAATGTATCCAGAAATGCATTAGATTGTATATTGTCTTCTTTAAACTCAGTAGTATATAGGATTTATAGTAGTCTCTAAAAGTGTAAAATTATTTTTTTTTTTGTTCGATGATTTTATCTCCGCTCGCTTTAGTGATTACGGGAGATTAGCGTATGAATCTTGCTTGTGAATTTGTTCCCTAAAAGCTTATTAGCTTTCCATGTTCATAATAATGATGTCTGGATTTGTAAATTAGATGTTCAGTTTCTTTAGTTGTCAAGAGGTTTAATTCTGAATGTAGAGCCTGCCTCCTCTTATGTAGAGTTTTCGTAGTCTGGCATGTTCTTCATCTATTTTAGAAATTCGCTATCTCTGCTACTTTCTTCGCTGATTTATTTCTGTGGAAAATATGAGATAATCTGTCCTCTTAAGAAGGCTTAAGAGTTTCCCAGAGTATTCCTCAGAGATCTCAGGATGTATTAGTCTCTAGAAAGAATTTGATTTGTTTGGATATAAATTCAGTACAATTTCGCAGCTAATAGAAGCGGGTTGAGGCCCATCTGCGGGTGAGTGTATGGGCTTAGTAATTTCAGCTCCAAGATCATCGAGATGGTCCAAAATAACAATAGCATTTTGAATTAAAAGATTTAATTTTAGGCAAGAAGTTATTATCTATGAAGAAGTAATCAATGCTTGAGTAGAATGATGTACTGGTAGTAGAAAGAATATGTTCTTGAATTTGGGTTTAAAACCTTCAGGGATCTGTTGTTGTCATCAGTTATAAACTTTGTTTATCTTTGCTTAGGCGCTCCCCTGTGGAGGAAGTCTTATCTAAAAGTGGATTTAAAACAAATTAAAGTCCCCAGCCATTATAACTTTATGAGTGTTCAGATTGGGAATGGATGCAAATAAATGTTGCATAAATTCCTTATCATCAACATTAGGTGCAAAAACATTTATCAAAAATCATTTTACAGTTAGATAAGTCTCCATGCCCATTACATATCTCCTTGGGGATCCAATACTACATCTGATTCTACAAATGGTACTGTTCTATGTATAAATTTCCCACCCTTTGGTTTTCTTTGTAAACTAGAATGGAACATTTGGCCAGTCTCTTTTGCAGCCGGAAGTGATCCTTGCTTAGTAAGTGGGTTTCCTGAAAAATACTATTTTAGCATTTAGACCTGTTAGGTGAGAAGTATTTTTTTCTTAATTGGATTCGGGCCTAACATCCAGCTTAGGAAGTTAACTGTCCCATCATGGAGAAAACCGATTCTGAGTTTTGATGTCATTTTATAGTCTTAACTGGAATGAAAGTTTAGGTCTTAATTTCTTATTTCCCAAGAGTTGTTGCCATGCAGCTTATTATTACGTTGATATTATAATTATAAAGATTGAGATGATAGATTAGGTATAGATCAAGCCGCTCTCTTTTTTCTCCCCTAACCCCACCCCCCTTTTGCCTCCCAAAAAGGAGGTAAAACCCACTTCAGCAGTCCCAGTCCTCTGACATACCCAGAGACAAAAAGCCCCCCCCAGCACAAAAGCCCCATGCAGTGGTGCTTTAGGGTTAAAAGATAGAGATATCTGTTACCAATATAGTTTTTAAAAAAAGAAAAAAAAAAAAAAAAGAATTTTGCACTTAATATATATATAAATCTTCAGCAATTTTAGTGCATTAAGATGATACCCAGATAATAAACCGGTGAGGGTGTAAAAGATGTGTCCAAAAAAAACATAACAAGTCTTAATGCAGTAATAGCATAACAGTAAACCAAAGGGGTATGATATTGAACAGTCTCATTTGGGGTACACATGAAATAATTAGAAAAGAAAAGGGGAAAAAAAAAAAAAAAGAGGAAAACGTAATTAAGCACAATAAAACATAAACATATAGCCCTAGTAATACTAAGTAATAATAAGAATATATGAGAATATATGCTGATAAAAAACCCGTATTTTAAAATGAATAGATCAATTAATCCTAGCATTATCATTTTACCGCCATGACTCAATATGTATCAGAATAGTCCCGGGGTCAGCCTTTTAAATTTATTTTCTGCTTCTTCCTTGTAGCGAAAACATAGAAATGACCTTGCCATTCCACTTCAGTTTTGCCGGGTACAGGAGGCTGTATTGACACTGGCTTGTAGCGCTTTTAATATTATAGAAGGCTACGTTAATAGTGTTGCTGGAGAGAAGACAGGAAGATACTTTAAAGTTGTATTTTCATATATAATATCTTCCTGTTTCTGGGGGAGTGCCATCACCTCTAGCTTAAATGATAATCGCTCAAAAAGAACTATAAAAGATCTTGGTCGGGTCTGACGGTGTTTGTTCCACAGAGCGAAGCTGCTATCTCAGATTCTGCTTTAAAGTCGCCTTCATTATTTTAGAAAAAATTCAGTTGCAAATTTCACAGGGTTTGAACTTTCTCGATTCTCCGGGAGACCTTCAATTTGACATTATACCTTCTACTTCCCTTTCTAAAGCAGCCAGTCTGTTCCCCAGTTTTTCCCCCGAAATTTAATTCAGAACTGACATTTACGCTCTTTCCTGCACTGGCAGGGTGAATGTTTGCCATTTCGAAACCGATTTGGAATGCTCTTAAGATGCTCCAATTGATCAAAGCGTGCTCAGTTTAACTGAGTTTTCTGAATGCGCTTTAATTTTACCCAGCACCGTCGGGTTCAAGTTGTACCTTGACGCACTTTCATTTGCCTGTTGGATTTCCCGTTGGAATTCCCGTCCAGCCATTCATTGGCCTGTTTCATCTCCTGTTTCAATTCCTGTTTCAGTCTCTCAAGGCCTTTGCCGCTGCTTTTCATTAGCCTTCCGCTTTATATTCTTGCGGAGCTCAGCGAGCAACACTTTCAGTTCAGATAGCTCAATTGTGCTTCGAACCGTAGATGAGCTAAAACAGACTTTGCTTGAAGCCGTGTCCCCGCTGCTTCCCAGCCCTTTCCAGTTTCAGGTAATCTTCTCCAATCGGAGTTATCCACATCTGCACCATGACGCACTTCGCTCCCTTTTCGCCTCAGCCGGCGATTTGTAGCGGGCTGTGGTCCCGAGGAGTTGTGCTTTCCATCTGATCCAGGCTGTCTGATAGGTCAGATCTTGAACTGGGGGTTGCTGATCGCAGCTTTGGGTGTAGCTTTTGTTTCGATTCTTTAACCCCCTCTTGCTGGCCATGTTTATATGTGCTTTCATATACTGAGAGTCCTTCGGGTTGAATAAATACAGGATATCTCAGAATAATAAGCAAAAAATATGAAAAATAGCACCATGCTAGCTGGGGCTCCACTACAGACGCCCATCTCTGCGATCGACGAGACCAAATCCTAACTTCATAGAATTTAAACACTAAAAACATTTTTTTTTGGTATTATCAACTAGAGTAGCTCATTTCACTGCAGGTGTACAAAAGTCAACAGCACTTTGTTTGAAACCTGCCTCAGGTTTTACTTACTGCACCTTTGTTTTATGCTTAATTTGGATGCGGTGAAAAATTCCTTTTTGACCCACTACTAAATCTAGTTCTTTAGCCATCTCCATAATGGAATAAAAGTGTCAATAATGAAAGCCTGTGTATGTTTGCCATTTTTTTTTTCAATGATAAACATCATTTCACCAATCTTGCCAAAAATTCTCCTGCCTCAAACACAAAGCATTTCCAGACATGACTTCTTCGTTTCTTTTGAGATGTGTTAATTTGGGGCTGTAGCACCATGAGGCACTCCCATTTATACTTTTCATTCTCACTTTTTTTCATGTATTACTGTGTTGAAGTAATATGTCTATTTTCAGTTGCTAATCAGTGCAGCAACAAGTTTTTATTGATACTGATTCTTTAAAACGTCAGTACTGTTACATTTCTAGTATGAAGGTTTCAATTTAATACTGAAGTATCATTTTTGTGACATCCCTAATACTGTATTTGATTTACAAAGTGGTAAGATGTTACATTATTAGTTTAACCTTATCAAATACATGACAAAAAGTGCCCCTTTTTCCTGTTTATGTGATGTATAATTTGTCCAAAATGTATATCTTTGCAGTGTGCTTATTAATGAAACTGGAAGAGAATATTAACATAGCATTGTTTACTTACCCCAAATATTTTGCCTATGTTGATAATTATTTTTACCAATTTATTTATATATGGTGGATCGCTTCTCTTTCTCTTCCATTTTCAATAGGTATCCTACCGTCAAGGTAAGGAGTGACATTGCCTCCCAATCCTTGCTGTGATGGATAATAAGCTCATGCTTTCATTTGCTTTTGTGGTCATGAGAGACTAGAAGGCAACTTTCACACAGATGGACACCTCATGTCAGTCAAATTCCAACATTTGAAACTTTGTACGTTTCCTGACCCGAATTTATACTTACTTGCTTTCCAAAGGAGCAGATGATCTGTTCTTCTGCTACCGCTGGCTGCTCTTGGAGTTAAAGAGAAATTTGCCTTTGAAGATGCTTTTACGCATGCTTGAGGTCACCTGGAGCTCACTGCCCCAGATCCTCCAAACTGAGGTGGAGTTGGTTGGACTGCCCTTGAGCAATGGGAGAGAACAACTACAGGAGCCGAGGATAACCCAAGTGAGAGGCAGAGGTATCGAACATGTTGAGGCCCACTCAAGAGCAAGGAATTAGGAAGCCAAGACCATGAGCAGAGTCTAATGGAGCCAAGAGGTTTGGGGAAGACTAAATCCAGATTTCTTTGGGGGGACGGGGGGAGGGTGATGGTGTGGGATCTTTCAAAGAAGTGCCAGTAATGCATCCAGTTGAACAAAGGGGAAAAAGGAGCAAAAAACAACTGTTAAGCTAAGCCAGACTATGTTCAATACCACAACTTCATGCAAGAGGACCAAGTGGAAAACGTAGGGGAAAAGTCAGCAAAAGTCATTGAGGAGCCAACAAAACAGCAGATGCCAAGGGAGGAGGATGATTTAAAGGATCAAGACAAAAGAAAGAGCAGTACATCTCTACCTGCACCCCTGAACAAGCAGGCCAGTTTTGGGGAATTCAAGTACTACAGTGCCCAAAAGAAAGCGATATGGATGAAGAATTGAATATGCCCACAGATGTGCGCCCTATTTTAAACTGTTCTGGGGGTGGCCACAGACTTCCTTCACGCCAGCAAACTGAAGATAGTGAGGAAGACTTTGGGGGGCAAGAGCCCTTGATTAATTCAACAGCTAGTGAAAATCACAGATACCCACCGTGTTCCCATATTTGCAAGAAAAGCTGGTAGTAGTGGTAGACAGTCCCCCAGTGGTAAATTAGCATCACCATCGACTCCTAGCGGAAGGGGAACAAATTTACCACCTGCCAGACCAATGGAAGAGCATCGCCCCCTTGCATTTCTAATGAGGAGCAGCCTTTACCTTGTTTTACCACTGGCAGAGTTGTCTCTCCTGTATTGCAAATGAAAAGGCTCTCCCTTGTGCCCAATTGGCGAGCTGTGTCCCTTCTTCCAACAAACGGTTGAGTTCCCATCTACACCCACAGGCAAACTAGGTTCCTCACCTTGTTTGTGCAATGGCGACATCTTCTCCTTTTCTTACAAGGGAGGGGAGGAACTTCAACCTCTTTCACTGATGGACATATAGGGGTGTATCAACACCCCAAAAGGATGACACTAAACTGCAGCCTAACACTCCTCCCATTCCCCTGCCCCCACCCCATGAATTTGGTAAAGGTAATCCTTTCATGTTATTTTGGTTTGTCATCTTGTTAGAGCATCGGATCACATTATGAAGAATAACTTGGACTACAATGAACTTGCCATGCATTTTGACCGATTTCAGGAAACCAACCTTAACGATCATGAGCAAGGCCTCTTTTTGCAGAACTACCTTCCATGAAGTGGGACTCTGAAGAAGGGGATGAAGCAGCGCAAATTGACCTTCTTCGCTACCCTCAGCCACCCATCCTTACCACTGATTGCGCCTTGCTGCCTCTATAATTTTGCTTTTAAAATTTAAATTTTGGGAAACACTGCGGGAATTCAATTTGGAATGTTTTTTGTAGCAAACCAATAGCGGTTTTTGGAAAAACTGAGTGGCATTTTGCAAAATTGGACATCCAGCTGAAGATTCACATTTAAAGTATCATAGCTGATTTTCTTTAGATGCAATGAATTGAAGATAAGAGGGTTTTTGTAACAATTATTTTGCAACTTTTGTAAAAGAATTTTGATCAAAAGATTTTTTGGAATATGTTAAAATTTAGATTTTACCCGGGAGTAAATGTTAAATGTATCCATTTAGAGATAAACATTCTAAATAATAAGTGTTGATATTAATCCACAATTGATAGATATATTTCTTTAATGTTTGATATATCCATATTTTACTTTATTTCCCAACCATATAAATGTTTATAAAGAAACAGATTATAATTAAATCCCTCTTGAAAATGTTTCCATAGAATTATTTAAAAAATAGCACTTATATTTCTATCCTCCTAAAAATTATCTTTCTTGTTTTCAGCCTTTTTTCGGGCCCTTTTTGTGGCTTACTTTTCAACCTCTGTTTCTGATATGGTTCTTTACATCTTTTGCAAAGGGTCCTATTAGCCTTTGAGCAAGGTATTATTTTGGATATTTTCTTCAAATAGCTGTTTTTATACACCTGACCAACTTTGTAATGAATGTCAAGAATTTTGAGAAAGAGATTAAAATCCATATTTTGTTAGGCTAATATTTTCTGCCTTTTGTTTTCAGGTAACAATTTTTTTTAAAGCTTCATCAACTTTGTTATTTCATATTTATTTTACAATTAGATAAAAAGTTTTTCTTATCTATTCAATAAAGGAATCTTTTTATTTTAAATTTTAAAACTTTTCCTAATACAAATGTTCTTTTTATATTGTTCAATTTACTATGATTTGGGTTGTAGAGAACAACTTAAATTTCTGAAATAACTGTAATAATACAAAGCTGATTTATATAACTAGTGGTAAAAGATATATGCTTGACAGTTTATTTGTTTAAAACTGTATGACACTATTTGTCCCAGACATATTTGTATTTGTATTATATGAGTAACTGTTGAACGAACAGATCCTGTGCACTGTCCGGCATTACAGGGGATTTTACTGTAAAGATGGAACATTGAAGTATCAATAATGAATTATTTTAAATGAAGGGAAACCCTTTCTAGACTTTTTTTAGCATAATCTCATACTTTCTTAAATTTAGAAGCTGACCAAATTTCAGATATATAGGGAATCAATTATCTATCAGTTTGATAAACTTAACAGTGGTATTGATTGGTTAAACCCCATGTAGACTACCTGGGCATTGATCCAGAGTTCAATTATTAATGAGACCTATGGCTGAGGAAGCTGAAAGGAAAGGAGATATGTTTTCAGTCTTCTTTTCTTTTGGTCTTTAGAGACACTAGTGCATTTGTCTTGGTCAGAGTGTAAATAAAAATCAATAACGCAGAGTGAACCACACTTTAAATTTGTAATGAAGACTCTATTTGGTGTGTTTTAAGAGCACCAAATGTCTTTATTGACAGTTACTTGATGTTTATTTTTCTGATTTTTGTCTTTTCCCCAGTTTTAGCACAGGAAGAACATAGTTTAAGATATGTGGGTGTCACAACATTTGTTTCATAAAACTTTCAATTAAAGTATCATTTTGTACTTTTTAATTTTTTTTTGAAAAATTTTTTACTGAAAGAAATGCCATGATCTAAAATATTAAATGGGCGCTTTGTTTAAAACTTAACCCTATTCTCCAGCTTCTGGTTTAACTAGCCATAACAGGTGGTCTAGGTTGTGCACTTTACTTGTTCTGACTGGTAGTATGCAGATGTTTTTAGCACTGTGTGGTTCATCCTTCACAGTGTTCATGAAGAGTCCCAAAAGCCTTGATTGAAGCAGGGGGTCCAGGGCTTGGTATTGGGGCCAGATGCCCCCACAGTCCAACTACTAATATGATCTTAATTAAACAATATGCTTAACTGGATAAAAACCTTTACCGTCTGTTGGCAATCTCAAATTATCTTGTTGCTTTATTCATTTTATCTGCTTAGAGGGGACCCCAGACAGGATTCCAGCCTACCATAGGCACTCAAATACACACAGGACCAATTTTACCTGACCAGCTGGAATTTGAAGGAAAACCTGCAGGGAATGAAATGTGTTAAAACACTCAAACTTAGGCCTTGAGAAAAATGCTTAATGTGGTAACAGATTTTAACACATGACACCCTTTTTTTTTTTTAAATTTAAGTGCTGATAATGCATGTTTGTCAACATGCAGGTAAAAATTTTTTTATACTCTGCTATTCTCTGTTACAATACTTCTGTCAAGCAAGAGTTTTTAACTTAAGAAATGAGAAAGAATGAGTCTGAGCTAACAATGGTCAGTACCTAAAAACCTAACCTAAATACCATTTTCACTATTGTGTGTTTAATTATTATGCAGCTCTTCCAAGAAAGGTTATTAGCAAAATATATGAGGCTAATTTTCCTTTTTCCACCCTGAAATATTCAATATACCCTGACAGAAATGTATACCACTATAGAATAATGGGAACATGGAACATGAAATTAAATTATATGTTCTGATAAGTATAAGATCTGTTTTTTAATTTAGACATAGGCTTAATCAAAATCATTCTCCAGACCCAAGACCGACACCAGCACCAGGATCTCTCTCTTTAAAACCAAGGCCAAATATAAAAGGGGGATAAAGAAATGGAATGATCTTCTTGACAAAGGGATATAATCTTTTACACTTGGATTTACCCAGTTCAGGTAAACAAAAAATGGTAGGAGTCTTTTACTGGGCAAGATTAAGCAGGTGTTTGTAGATGATATTTAACTTAAAACCTGTATTACTCCAATACATAGAGGCTGGAAGCCCTTATTCCAGTTGTTGGGAAAATTTATTGTTTATTGTGGGATCTGCATTTTCAAACACCTGGTTAAAATTTTTTTTTTGTGTGCCTTTCAGTATTTTTTTAATTAAGACCTTAATTATGCTTTCATTTTACAACACTAGATAAGTGCCTGCTAGTACCATGCTGACAGGTTCTTGTATTATAAATCGTTTAACTTACTGTGTGGCTCAAGAAAAAACGTCTTCACCATTAAATTGAAACGTTTTTATTTTATTTCTTCCGTGGATGTGCAATTCCATGACGTGCAGGATTGCGTCAAGGGACTTTTAAATTTTGATGTCATTTTATGTAGTACCTGAGGTATATAAAATTAAGAAAGTGGAAATGGAAATACATGTACCATTCAAATAAATCGATTGCATTCACAAAATAAAGTTTTAAAAAATTGGTAATTTGTGACATGTCTTCATTTAAGCTCATCCAGCAGGTGTAAGCAGTACTGCTTATCACCGATTAATATAAATTAAAAGTGGATAAGTACTTTTTTTTTAATGGTTTGTCTCTTTGTGCAGAGCCATGTATGTCAATAAATTATTTATTATTATATTATCATTATATGCTTTAATTACATTTGCATGTTTCTGTGTTGACATCTTGTTAAAGAATTTGATTTATTGCTAATAGAACATAATATGAATGCCAAACTGGTTGAATATTAAATTAAACATTAAAACTAATGATATGGAAGCCAACAGCTAGGCCAAGAATAGACTTAACAGTGTAATAAGATAGGCTAAATGAAACACAAAAGATAAACTGGAGTTGAGGTTTTCATCAAACAATCTCCCTCTGTATGGAGTAGCCTTCAATCTATTACTAGTTCTAAAAGGATATCTTCTAGTTGCCCCACAGAGTCGGCTCCCATGATAAGCTTAATAGATTTTACAGCAGATTTCAACAAAAAGGAGCAAGAGTATCAATCATCCCTCTTGCTCTTCCCAACCTGAAGTGGAAGTGGTTCTGAAACCAGTCACTTCATCTCAGAAGTTTTCTTTTATATAAAGGAATATGGTGTCTGGGAACTGTTTGCAAAACAGACCTGCAAAAAAGTCTGCAGGTCCCGATTCAGCGTCCCCTGCAGCAATCAAATACTGTACAAGCCAGCTTGATCCTCTTTTTACTGACATCTTTAACCAGTCTCTTGCATAATGCACTGTTCCAGATTACTTTAAGTCCTCTGTTATTGTTTGTTACCAAAAAACAACATAAGATGCCTTAGTGATTACAGGCCCATTGTCACTATGTTAGTTCTAATTAAAATATTTAAACCACTAGTTCTAACCAATTTGAAAGTGTGTTACTGCTCCTCATCTTGACTCACTTCAGTTTGCATATAGGGCAAACAGATCTGTGGATGATGCCAAAACCTGTGCACACTGTCTTAGAGTACCTCAACTGTGAAGGAACATACTAACAGTATTCTGGTGTAAATTCAGCATTTAACACTTTTGCCCCTGAACTGTTGTTAGACTAAACTTCTACTACTGAAGTGAATGCTTCCATCTGTAGATTTATAATTTTTAACAAACAGGAAACAATGTTTGGATGGACATCCACCCTCAAACTTTCTCCATATTAGCCCAGCTGCCCCTCAGGCTGTGTATTTTTCCCAGTGCCCTATTTCCTGCACACCATGACTGTAGGTCCACTGACCCTTCAGTAAAATTTGTTAGGTTTGCTGATGATATCCTCGCCATTGGACTCAATTACAATGGAAATGTAACAGCAAAAGAAAGGTGATTGCTCTTTTGTCTTGATGTGCTACAAGCAAACCGTAACTCAGTAACACCAGGACAGTGGAATAGTAATCGACTTTCACAACCGCACTAGAAATTAATAGTTCTACAGTAAATATGGTGGAATCCTTCAAATCTATCTTGGGTCAAAACTATAACAAACACGTTTACCTGAGATGACATTTAATCATCATCACAGTGGTGTAGAAGGGATAAATTATGACAACCCAGCAATAAATGGGATATTGGAAATCAGAAATCCATTCAACACTTTTATTACATTTGGTGCATGGTTCATTATATAACCAATCCCGTGTGCATTAGAGCCTTCATTACAACATCATACTCATTAAATCACTACAAACGGATTATACACATGCCCTGAGTGAATGTCCTGAAACACCCGAACCACTCAAAAGCCTGGAAAATTTCTGGAGTCTGGATTTCATTTAGCCCATTGAGTGATTTAGAGCTGTCAGAGAAATAAGTTGTTAGTATTTCAGAACTGCATTTTCAATGATTTTCAAATCCTAGTGTACAGAAAAGCCACTTTAAATGGTAGAACAAAGCCCTACACCCAGAAAGACTTGTTGTGCTAAGGACTTTAGTGCGAGCAGACCTCAATGTGGTGGAATTTGAAAAGTTATGCCTTCTCAGCAACCAACTTATCCCATTCTTACATTCAATTTTGAGGTAGATACATCCACAATATCTTCATGCTGTGCACAGGTACACATCAGGATCTGAACATGTTTCACTATTCTGTAATAGCTGTGATCACAAGCTACATTTTAATATTTGTTAAAAGTTCAGATAACATATTTTTTAGATGTGATAATCAAACAGTGAAATAGCACTTTTATGTGTATAGTTTATCATAAACGTACTGATAGAAATACCTTTTTACATGCATCAAGTTATCGTCCTTGTGCCTCAATTAACAATATACTGGTTTCACAATTTTTTAGGTACCTGGAAAATTTCCTCCACCACTACTAAATATGCTTTCTGAGCTGAAGATCAAATAAAGAGATTCAAGGTTAGGGGTTATAAATTGAAAATAGTCAGAACTGCTTATATATAGGCTTAGCTGTGATATTGTGCTACTATCCTGTTGCAGTGTAGTCAAAAATGTCAAAAATCTAGTAGTAGTAGAACATAAAAGCATGACCAGAAACCGGCCACTAACCTGCTTGTCCTCAGATATTTTGCAGAACTTTAGCACTCCATTTCAGACCTAAAATGTACAGTTTTGGAAGTAGTGTATCCTAGTATTTCTGAGGGAAGCTTTTTTATTTTTTTTTATCTAACCATCTTGGGACCAATTGATTTAATTTAAAAACATGATCAGTAGTGTTTTCTTTAATTTTTTTTTTTTATTTCCGCTAGTTTGTTAGTAAGTTACAAATGCTATTATACAGTATGTTTGTGAGCACTGCCTCATATTTACCTGTCAGTTTATCTTCCACTTTTTGATATATACATATATTTTGACATAATCATTAATTTTATTGTCAGTTGTTTCGTGTGTAGGGTTTTGTTCTGCAATTTAAAGTAGCTTTGCACACTAGGAAATCCTTGAAAAAGGGACCAATATGGTTTCAAAACAGAGATTTTATTCTGATCCATGTACAGCAGCAAACTTCCTTGTATCTTTCTGGAATTAGCATATGTGTCCTGACCTCCTAAATCTGAATTTGAACAGTTTACATCATCCAGTAGACCAGGTGGAATCCAGATATTCAGTGGAGACATTTTATTTCATGGTCGCTTCTCCACATACAATGGTTATAGTTGTGCTGTGTCATTGGATGATTTGGTATTTTCCAGAATTTTTTGGGTGGTGATGAGCTTCTCAGGATATTCACTTGGGACATATGTTGAATCTGTTTGTAGTGAATTGATGAGTGTTATTAATTTAATGGTAAGGCTTTAATTGCACCCTGAGATTGGTTATATGATGAACCATGCACCAAATGTTTTATTGTCATTGTTGAGGTAATAATTGATGCATATTTACATTGACAAGATATTTGTTAAAAAATAGCTGCAGTTGATCATAATTTTTTCTAACTGTTTCACTGCTTTATTTTTTCTATAGTATTTAAATGCCTCAGTAGTTGATGTACTTGTCAGTTTAGTATGTTGTTATTTACAATAGACAAGGCCAACCTAACATCAGCTTAATATACACCAATATTTTCATTTTAACATCTAAGAATGTAAAGGTTAAGTTCATGTTTATACATGGTGGAACCATGTTACCTTTACCAAAATGACCGTTTATTAAACATTTTAGAATTCTGATGGCATCTTGGAAGGAATGGAAGTTGAATGCTTTTGTTTTATTTTCAGCAGACTGTGGAAAAGTGGCTTTAAAAATAAGTTTGTTAATTACTTCAATTGTGATTATATGTTAATTGTTGCTTATTTGTTAATTGTTATTTCAAAAAAGGCTTTTTCCCTGTACCACATGTTGGCTACTATGGCTATCCATGAGTTAAATCCAGGCTGGTTGCCATTTTTCTCACAGATTGTATCTGTATTTAATCAGTTATACAGGTCCCGGTCATAAAATTAGAATATCATGACAAAGTTGATTTGTTTCGAATTCCATTCAAAAAGTGAAACTTGTTGGTCTCGCCCGATCCCGGGAGATGGACGTCTGAAGTGGAGCTCCCCCAGTGGTGCTATTTTTCATATTATTTGCTTATTTTTCCCTGAGATATCCTGTATTTATTCACCGAGGGGGAAACCGCTAAGTATATAAACACATATAAACATGGCCAACAAGAAGGAAAGAAACAAAGAATCAAGACAAAAAGCACATCCGTTTGCGACCAGCAACCCCTTAGCTCGAGATACGCCTGTCAGAGACACTGGATCAGATGGGAAAGTACAGACTCCCGGGGACCACGGCCCGGGCTACATGCCGCCGGGCTGAGACCCGAAGGTGCGATCGTGAGTGCAGATGGATAGTTTCCGATTGGAGAGGATTACCTGAAACGGGAAAAAGGCCGGTGGCTTCAGTTACGCTACGCGGACTGGAGCAGCGGAACCCCGGGCTTCAGCAGAAGTCTGCTGCTTCATCTGGCACAAGAAGGCACATTTGGGGCTATCTGAACTGAAAGTGTTGCTGCTGAGCCTCGCAAGATATAAAGGGCCCGAAGGCTAATGAGAAAGCAAGGGCAAAGGCACTTGAGAGACTGAAACAGGAATTAAAACGGGAGATGAAACAGGCCAATGAATGTCTGCACGGGAAATCCAACAGGCAAATGAAAGGTCACAGGAATTCCAACAGGCAAATGAAGGCTGGTCAAGAGGTCCAACTTGAACTTCAACAGGTGCTGGGCAAAATTGAAGGGGCGCGTTGAAAAAAAACTCGCTAAACTGAGCAGCTTGCTGATCAATTGGAGCATCTTAGTGAGACATTCACGAATCGGATCGAAATAGCAACATCTAGCTTCCAGTGCCGGGGAAAAAGAGCAGTAAATGCCAGTTGAATGTAAAAATTTCGGAGAAAAACTTGGAGACAGACTGGCTGCTTAGAAGATGGCAGTAGAGGTATAATGTCAGTTGAAGGCCGCGGAGAATCGAGAAAGTTTAAACCCTGTGAAATTAAGAACTGAACTTTTCTAAAATAATGGGCCGACTTTAAAGCAGAATCTGAGATAGCAGCGGCTTACGCGTCTGATTCAAACACCGCCAGCCCCCACCAAGATTTTTTTATAGTTCGTTTTGACGATTATCATTTAAGTTAGAGGTGAGGGAACCCCTCAGAAAAGGAAAATATTATATATGAAAATTGCCACATTGCTCCTTCCTGACTTCTCCCCAGCAACAGCTTTTAAAAGCAGCACCTCTAAAATATTAAAGCGGCTCAGGGCAAGCCAATGTCAAATCGCCTCCTGTACCCGGCAAAACTGAAAGTGGTGGCAGGGTCATTTCTATGTTTTCGTTTAGCAAGGAGGAGGCAGAAAATGAGTTAAGAAAGCTGATCCGGACTATTCTATACATAATTGTGAGTCATGGCGGTAAATGATAAAGCAGGATTAATAATCACTGTCTAATCTATTTGTTTTAAAATATGGGTTTTATCAGCATATATTCTCATATTCTTCTTATTACTCTTTATTATTATTATTACTTACTTTTTACTTATCATTACTTAGTATTACTAGGGCTAAATGTTTATGTTTTATTGTGTTTAAATTCGTTTTCCTCCTTCTTTTTCTTTTCTAATTATTTCATGTGTACCCTAAATGAGACTGTTCAATATCATACCTTGGTTTACTGTTATTGCTATTACGTTTAAAGACTTGTTATGCTTGTTTTGGACAAATCTTAACACTACCACCTGGGTTTATTATCTGGGGATATCATCTTAATGCACTAAAATTGCTGAAAGATTATATGTATGTGTATGTTATATATATATGTGTATATATGTGTGTATGTATATGTATGTATGTATATATATATATATATGTATATATTATGCAAAACTCTTTTTTTTTTTTTTTTTTTCCTCTTTTAAAGACTATATTGGTAACAGATATCTCTATCTTTTAACCTTAAGCGCCACTGCATGGGGCTTGATGTGCTTTGGACGGCTCTGTCTCTGGGTATGTCAGGGGGGAACTTTGGGCCCTGCGTGAGTGGGGGTTAAGGGGAAGGAAAAGGAGGGTGATTAAAAAAAAAACAATTATCTATAACTAATTATCATCCAACCTTTATAATTATAAACTACCCAACGTAAAAAAAAATGCATAAAAACCAACTTCTTGGGGAAAGTTAAAACCTTAACTGAATTTAAAACCTTCCAATTTAAAAGAAAAAAATGCCCCCATCAAAATCAAAATAGTTTAGAGGACATTAAACCGTAAGCTTCGGTGAAAGGCCGGGAATTTTCCACAAATTTAAAAAGAAAAAAGTAATTTGTCCCCTAAACGGGTCCAATTGTAAAATAGTATTTTAAGGGAAAATTATGGTCAGGAACTTCTCTGAAAATGGATGGTAAATTTTTTGCACCAAATTTGAGAAAACTAAAAATTTTTTGATCCTTTAAGAACAATAAATTTTATAATGGTTTGGATTTTTAAGGGTTTTAATATTTTGATGGTTCAAGGGAGAACCTTACTAACGAAAAAGATTTAAAAGTTTATGACCTTAATGTTGATTTTTAAAATTTATACAAATTTCTTTCCATTCCCAATCTTGCACTTCAAAAACTTATTTAAGGGTTTAAAATCTTGGTTAAATCTTAAAACGATGTTATTGTTATTTCGACCATGCTCCGATGATCTTGGAGCTGAAATTACTAACCCCCATACACTCACCCCCAGATGGCGCCTCAATCCGCTTCTATTAGCTGACGAGAATTGTACTGAATTTATATCCAAACAAACCCGAATTCTTTCTAGAGACAAATACATCCCTGAGATCTCTGCAGGGAAAACTCTGGAAACTCTTAAGGCCTCTTAAGAGGACAGATTATCTCATATCTTTCCCACAGAAATAAACCAGCGAAGAAAAATAGCAGAGATAAAAAATGAAATTACTAAAATAGATGAAAAAACATGCCAGACTACCGGAGACTCTACATAAGGAGGCAGGCTCTACATTCAGATTAAACCTCTTGACAACTAAAGAAACCAACAACTAATTTACAAATCCAGACATCATTATTATGAACATGGAGAGAAGCTAATAAGCTTTTAGCGCAAAAATTCACAAGCAAGATGTATAAGCAAATCTCGGGATACTTTAAAACAATGGAGATAAAATCATCAACACAAAAATATAATGTACACTTTTAGAGACTACTATAAATCCTATATACTACTGAGTTTAAAGAAGACAATATACAATCTAATGCATTTCTGGATAAATTACAGATACCACAAATTGCGCTTTTAGTGTGGAGGAACTCGATAAACCTCTGTCATTATCAGAATTACTGGATGCTATAAAAGTCACCCAAGGTGGAAAAGCAGCAGGCCCTGACGGCTACCCTGCAGAGTTTTACAAGAAATTCTCCCCAGCTAGCTCCCTCCTATTGAACATTTACAGAAGCCAGAGATAACCAATCTCTTCCACAAACCTTCCGCCAGCACTTTAAACACTGTCTTTCCAAAACAAAATAAGGACTTATTACAATGTGCATCATACAGACCCAAATTTCACTTCTGAATAACGACGTTAAAATACTTCTAAAATCATGCTAGAAGGATGGAAAAGTGCTCCTCGGTAAAATCACAAGACCAAACTGGATTTATTAGGGGCATACTTATCTTCAAATCTTGACGCCTGTTTAATGTAATATACTCACCAACTAAATCAAACACCCCAGAAATATTATTATCATTGGATGCAGAAAAAGCTTTTGACATGATTGAATGGAAATACCTTTTTACTATTTTGGAGAAGTTTGGGTTTGGCAACATTTGTGCATGGATTAAATTACTGTATACTAACCCAGAAGCTTCAGTTTGCATCAATAAATTTGCTCGACTACTTTAAACTAGAAGCGGGCACAAGACAAGGATGCCCTTTGTCACCACTGCTGTTTGCAATTGCCATTGAACCACTGGCAATACATTTAAATACTGATCGATAAAAGGGGGTTAGCAGAGAAGGACTGGGAAAAGAAAATCTCAATTTTATGCAGATGACATGGTACTGTATATCGGACCCAGAAAATTTCTCTGCCTGCAGTCTTAGCAGCACTCACAGAATTTCAAAAGCTCTCTGGTCTCAGAATTAATCTGAATAAAAAGTGTACTCTTTCCGGGGAATTCTTAGCTATAATATTTGATTAGACACCCTTCCTTTTATCATCAGAACAGTTTAAATAACCTCGGGTAAACATCACAAGGAAACATAAAGTTCTATATCAACAAAATTTATTCTGATGGAAAAAAATTAAACAAGACTTGATAGATGGTCAACCCCTTTATCTCACACTAGCTGGAAAAAATTAACCCCTGTTAAGATGAATATTCTTCCTAAGCTCCTTTTTTTATTTCAAAACATACCAATATACATTAATAAATCGTTCTTTAAGCAATTAGATTCAACAATAACTTCATTTATTTGGAATTCTAAACATCCACGCATCAAAAGAGACCCAAAGACAAAAGGCAGAAGGTGCATGGCTCTACCTAACTTCCAGTTTTATTACTGGGCAAATATACAGTGATAAGAACCTGGGCACAAATAGAAGAACATACACAGGCATGGACCGAATAAAGTAAAATCCTGCAGTACCTTTGTATTCCTTTTTGTACCTTAAAACACGTTTTCGAGTAATACACTAAAAACCCAATTGTGCTCCACTCACTTAGAATCTGGAACCAATGTAGAAAGCATTTTAGAGAAGCTTCTTTCTGTGGGACCCTGCAAAAAGAACCACCTCTTTCAACCCTCACAAACATATGCAGTTTTTAATATCTGGAAAAATTTGGACTTAACTTGTTAAGAGATCTTTATATAGACAACGTCTTTGCATCCTATGAACAATTACAGTCCAAATTTAACATTAACTACAAATTTCTTTCACTATCTTCAAATCAGGAACTTTGTTAAACAGAACCTTCCAGATTTTCCTCATCTTGCACCCCCATCCACGCTGGAAAAAGTATTGCTCAATTTCAAGGAGTTGACTCCATCTCTACAATATATAAAAAACTTTACAATTTTCCCCTTCTTTCAAAGATTCAAGAGGACACTGGGAAAATGACCTCTCAATTAATATATCAGAAAAGGAGTGGAAAGTAGCAATGCAGAGAATTCACTCAAGCTCCATAAAGCAAAAATTATACAACTCAAAATTATATATCGAGCAACATCTGTCTCGACTAAAACCCCCAAAATGTTTCCAGGGCATGATCCCAACCTCCTCAGCGGCAAGCTCCAGCCTCACTGGGTCACATGTTCTGGCCTGACCAAATTAACATTATTCTGGACAAAAAATTTTTTAAATTTCCTCCTCAGACAGTCTTGGACTCAATCCTCCTAACCCATTAACAGCTGTGTTTGGGTTCTTCCAGAGGTCTTAAGGTGGGGGAAAGACAAACAAATTGTGATTGCATTCACTACACTGTTGCACCAGACTTATTCCTGATAAACTGGAAGAACCCAAACTCTCCTCTTAAGTCAGTGGGAAACGATGTGTTATACTATTTGAAATTGGAAAAATCAAATACTAGTTAGAGGATCTGTGCAGACTTTTTCAAAACATGGCAGGATCTAATCAGTAATATTTGAAAAAGAGTTTATAAAGCACAGAGAATTTGTTGATTTAGGTATTTTAACAAGCCTTAAATTTTACACCATTTGGCTTGCTCTCTCTCTCTCAAGGTGGGGATCGATCTGTTCTTTGCATAATTCTTTTTTTGTAAAAACTTGATTACTATGTATTGATTATAATAAAATTAATAAATAAAAAAAAAAAAAAGAAACTTGATATTAGATTCATTCATTACACACAGACTGATTGTATTTCAAATGTTCATTTCTTTTAATTTTGATGATTATAACTGACAACTAATGAAAGTCCCAAATTCAGTATCTCAGAAAATGAGAATATTGTGAAAAGGTTCAAAATTTAAGACACCCGTGCCACACTCTAATCAATAATGAAATCAAAACACCTGCAAAAGCCTTTAAATGGTCTCTCAGTTTTAGTTCTGTAGGCTACACAATCATGGGAAGACACCAAAAGGGCATTGCTAAAGAGGCTGGCTGTTCACAGAGCTCTGTGTCCAAGCACATTAATAGAGGCGAAGGGGAAAGGAAAGATGTGATAGAAAAAAATGAAAAAGCAATAGGGATAACCGCAGCCTGGAGAGGATTGTGAAACAAAACCCATTCAAAAATGTGGGGAGATTCACAAAGAGTGGACTGCAGCTGGAGTCATGCTTCAAAAACCACCACGCACAGACGTATGCAAGACATGGGTTCAGCTGTCGATTCCTTGTGTCAAGCCACTTTGAACAAGAGACCGCGTCGAAGCATCCCGCCGTTAAAGACAAAACTGCTGCTGAGTGGTCCAAAGTTATGTTCTCTGATGAAAGTAAATTTTGCATTTTTTGGAAAAACAAGGTCCCAGACCTGGAGGAAGAGAGGAGAGGGACAGAATCCACGTTGCCTGAGGTCCAGGTAAGTTTCCACAGTCAGTGATGGTTTGGGGTGCCTAGTCATCTGCTGGTGTTGGTCCATTGTGTTTTCTGAGGTCCAAGGTCAATGCAGATGTCTACCAGGAAGTTTTAGAGCACTTCTGCTTCTTGCTGCTGGCCAACTTTGGAAAGGATTTCATTTTCCAAAGGACCTGGCACCTGCACAAATGCCAAATTTCCAGTACCGGTTTAGGACCATAGTATCCCTGTTATTGGCCACAACGCCGACCTTAACCCCATAGAAAACGAGATTGTGGGGGCAA
>NW_024386569.1:0-13631 GCF_016835505.1 Polypterus senegalus
TCTTAAATTTTAAAAAAACCTTGGGGAAAAGTTTTCACCCCTGAAATTTTTCCGGGCCTGGGACATGGAAAGTCGGGGATTGGGGCCCCAAGGAGCGGGAGAAGGGGGGGGCCCCTTTGGGGGGGCCCTTAAAAAAACCGAAATTTTCAGCCAATGAAAAAAGGGAGGGGACCCGGGGCCCCGAAAAAGGGGGCCAATCCCGGCGTGCCTCAAGAGAACCGTACATTAACGGTGGTCAGTGGGAGCAATTCGATCACGGGCACTAGACAGTGCTGATCCGGGCTGAGGCCTAAAAGCCAGCGGTAATTTGTAAATCAAGAGGGTGCAGACAGTAAGGGGCTCTCTTCTTGTAACAGAGAGCCAGACTGTTATAAGCCCCAGATTAAACAGGAGGGCTCTAAGATTAAACCGAGGTCTCTGACAAGAAGAATAGACAGAAATGAAAGCACCGTTAGAGGCTGCAGGGGTTTCTCTCCCACAGACAAGGCGGACCTAACATTTCTAATTGTTTTCAGTCCCTCAGGGAGAATACCAGGAGGACAGAGGCAGTGTTACGGGTGCGAAGGTTGGACTATTTGGCGGAACTGTCCTTGGAGAGAGGGACAAGATGTCGATTTGGACTAATATTCACCCTAGGTTCTCCAGGAACCAAGATGGTCGAATTAATCAAGGCTCAACCAGAACGCCTCTGAGGAAGACTTCCCACTCAGGCAGGCGCTCCGAATAATATCTCGCTGGGGGAATATGAAGGATGGCCGCCATTTATCCCGCCAATACCCCAAGCTGCCAGGGGGGGCCCTCCTTGCAGCATGGAGGTCCCCAGAAGACCAGCAGGGCATCATGGACAATAGAGTTTTTATGCAAAGCCCTGCTGGATGCCGTGGGGGCCACAGGAGGGAGCTGCAGGGAGGACCGAGGGCTTCTTCGTGCCCTGTGACCCGGAGGTTCGTCATAGGAAGAGCGACGGACTTCCGGGTTGAAGAAAGGACTATTACCCTGACTTATATATACTGCTCAAAAGAATTAAAGGAACACTTTTTAATCAGAGTATAGCATAAAGTCAATGAAACTTATGGGATATTAATCTGGTCAGTTAAGTAGCAGAGGGTTGTTAATCAGTTTCAGCTGCTGTGGTGTTAATGAAATTAACAACAGATGCACTAGAGGGCAACAATGAGATGACCCCCAAAACAGGAATGGTTTAACAGGTGGAGGCCACTGACATTTTCCCTCCTCATCTTTTCTGACTGTTTCTTCACTAGTTTTGCATTTGGCTACAGTCAGTGTCACTACTGGTAGCATGAGGCGATACCTGGACCCTACAGAGGTTGCACAGGTAGTCCAACTTCTCCAGGATGGCACATCAATACGTGTCATTGCCAGAAGGTTTGCTGTGTCTCCTGCACAGTCTCAAGGGCATGGAGGAGATTCTAGGAGACAAGCAGTTACTCTAGGAGAGCTGGAGAGGGCCATAGAAGGTCCATAACCCATCAGCAGGACCAGTATCTGCTCCTTTGGGCAGGAGGAACAGGATGAGCACTGCCAGAGCCCTACAAAATGACCTCCAGCAGGCCACTGGTGTGAATGTCTCTGACCAAACAACCAGAAAGACTTCATGAGGGTGACCCAAGGGCCCCATGTCCTCTAATGGGCCCTGAGCTCACTGCCCAGCAGCATGCAGCTCGATTGGCATTCGCCATAGAATACCAGAATTGGCAGATGCACCACTGGTGCCCTGTGCTTTACAGATGAGAGCAGGTTCACCTGAGCACGTGACAGAAGTGAAAGGGTCTGGAGAAGCCATGGAGAACATTATGCTGCCTGTAACATCATTCAGCATGAGCAGTTTGGTGGTGGGTTAATGATTGTCTGGGGAGGCATATCCATGGAGGGTCACACAGACCGCTACAGGCTTGACAAAGGCACCTTGGCTGCCATTAGGTATCAGGATGAAATCCTTGGACCCATTGTCAGACCCTATGCTGGTACAGTGGCTCCTGGTGCACGACAATTCCTGGCCTCATGTGGTGAGAGTATGCAGGCAGTTCCTGGAGGATGAAGGAATTGATACCATTGACTGGCCACCACACTTTCCTGACCTAAATCCAATAGAACACCTCTGGGACATTATGTTTTGGTCCATCCAATGCCACCAGGTTGCACCTCAGACTGTCCAGGAGCTCAGTGATGCCCTGGTCCAGATCTGGGAGGAGATCCCCACAACACCATCTGTCATCTCATTAGAAGCATGCACCGATGTTGTCAGGCATGTATACAAGAACACAGGGGCCATACAAAGTGCTGCGTACAATTTTGAGTTGCTGCAATTAAATTTTGGCAAAATGGACTAGCCTGCCACATAATTTTTTCACTCTGATTTTTGGGGTCTTTGAATTCAGGGCTCTGTAGGTTGATCATTTTCATTTCCATCAAGCGATGTGGCATCCTTTCGTTCCTAACACATTACCCAGTCTATATCAGTATAGATATCAGGAGGATTTCTTTTTCCCATTGAGATCTGATGTGTTTTCAAAGTGTTCCTTTAATTTTTGAGCAGTTTATGACCGAGGAGACAGTAGCAAGGGTTGGGGTTTTCCGTCCCCGTATATTGTAAATCAGAACAAAAAAAGCTGGTCAAAATTATAAACAAACAGTTCATATCTTGCTACCGACTCCTGGCGTCCGCCATTTTATTGGGGAGGAGCGAAGTGGAGGGATGCGGGAAGGACCGCAAGGGAGGATGGGAAGGATGAGCGTCAGGGCAAGATGGGGAGGAAGGGCGGAATATCGCGCAGGTCAATCCAGGCCTATGGTGCAGGAAGGTCTTTCTTTCTATGAGGAAGCAGAGGGAGAAAGTTAATACCCGCCATTCCCTGGCGCGAATGGTTTCCCAGGTGCTATCGAATCAATCCGCGCCTCCTACTGCGCGTGCGTGACACGATCCCCCTAGCCCAGGACCGTCCAGGTCGGGCGGACTTAACCGAGAGGTCGTGAATACGAGAGGGCATCGGCATTGGCCTGAAGGGTGCCCGCCTATAAGTGACAGTGAACTTATACGGCTGTAGGTCAGGAACCACCTGGTGACCCGCGATTCGACTCTTTGTGTAGGGACATCCACTGAAGTGCAGCGTGATCAGTCACCAGAGCGGTCAGCGACCCAGCAGGTAGTAACGGAGGTGGGTCACTGCCCTAATGGCCAAGGCCTCCCTCTCCACTGCCGCGTACCGGTCTCCGCCATCAGTTTCCGGCTAAGGTACATCACAGGGTGCTCGACACCATCGACGCTTTTAGGCTCAGCACGGCACCCAGGCCTGTGTCCAGCGTCGGTCTGGAGAATAAGCGAGCCCAAAATCGGGCGTCCGTAACACAGGTGCCGACGTTAGGGCCTTCTTTAGGTCACTGAACGCGTGTTCTGCCTTGTCGGTCCACACCACGTATAGGGGAGCCCTTTTTTGTCAGGTCAGTCAAGGGTGCTGCTCTTTCGGAGAACGAGGAACAAACCGGCGGTAGTAACCGCCAAGCCCCAAGAAAGCCTGCACCTGTTTCTTGGTACTCGGACGGGCCATTCTAAGATGTCTTTAACTTTGGAGCTCTGTGGCCGCACCTGTCCTTGTCCACGAGGTAGCCTAAATATTTGGCCTCCTTTAATCCAAAAACACTTCCGGGGTTTATGCGGAGGCCGGCTTTAGCCAGTGTTCGGAGGACAGCTGCGACCTGCAGTAGATGCTCCTCCCAGGTGCGGAATAGATGACAGCGTCATCCAGGTAGGCCGCTATAGGACTGGTGGGGCTTCAGCACTCTATCTACCAGACGTTGGAAGGTCGCCGGGGCCCCGTGCAGCCCAAATGGGAGGACCTTGTACTGCCAGTGCCCGCTAGGGTGCTAAAGGCGTTTTCTCCTTTGCGGATGCCGTTAAAGGAATTTGCCAATACCCTTTTGTCATGTCAAGGGTAGTAGATACCGAGCCGTACCCAGCCGCTCAAGGAGGTCGCCAATGCGGGCATGGGGTAGGCATCGAACTTGGAGATCTGATTCAGACGTCTAAAGTCGTTACAGAACCTCCAGGAGCCGTCTGGCTTGGAGACGAGGACAATAGGGCTGGACCAGGGACTATGGCCTCTTCAATTATGTCCATGTCCAACATACGTTTCACCTCCAGTTCGACCTCCCGCGCTTTGCCTCCGGGATCGGTGGGGCCTCTCCCGGACGATCCCGGCTCCGTGATATTCGTGTTCAATCAGCGCGGTCCGGCCGGTGACTCGCTCACTACCTCGGGGATGGCTCGGAGTGATTTGGGCTAACTCCTGCCGCTGCTTGGGGTCAGCTCTTGCCCGAGGTTAGGGGCAGTTGTGCTTGCGAAAGGAGAGTGACCTACGGGAGCTGGGGAGCTCCTCTCTATCTCTCCAGGGCTTTAACAGGTTGACATGATAGATCCTCTCACTCGGTCGGCGATTGGGCTGTTTCACCAAATAGTCGCCGGTCCTTTTCTCCTTAACCTCGTAAGGCCCTGCCAGTGAGCGAGCAGCTCGAGTGGGAGGTCGGGACGAGCACCATAACTCGGTCCCCGGCGGAACTCCTGAGGCGGAGTTGCGGTTGTAACACCGGGCCTGCTGCTTGCGACGCAGTCCGTGCTCTTTTAGGAGGGGCCTGATCTTTGTGAGTCGGTCGCGCATTGCGCTACGTACCCAAAATGTTAGAGGAGGGAAGAGCCTCGCCTCCCAGCCTTCTTTTAGGATGTCGAGGATTCCCGGGTTGTCGCCGTATAGCAATTCAAATGGGAGAAGCCAGTAGAGGCCTGGGGTACCTCCCGGTAGGCAAAAGCGAGGCGGGAGGAGCTGGTCCCAGTTCCTGCCGTCCGCTGACTACCTTGCGGAGCATCTGCTTAAGCGCTGATTAAACGTTCAACCAACCCGTCAGTTTGCGGGTGATAGACTGACGCTTTCAGGTGCTTTATCTGCGTAATTTGGCTACACTCCTTGAACGTATCCGAAGTGAAGGCGTACCCTGGTCCGTGAGGACCTCCTTGGGTATGCCCACGCGTGAAAACAAATTAACCAGTTCCCGTGCGATGCTTTTAGTATTGCGGGCGTAGGGGAACCGCCTCTGGGTACCGGTGGCATAGTCCACCATGACTAGGGATATACTTGTGGCCCGGGTTGAGGGCTCCAGGGTCCCACCAAATCGACCCTATCCTTTCAAAGGGATGTCCACGAGGGGAATAGGGACTAGAGGAGCACGGTCCCTCCTAGAATCTGGCGGGTCTGGCACTCGACAGGATTGAGCAGAACCCGGACCTCCCTCATTGATCCCAGGCCAGTAAGCGAGCTTAATCCTCTCCAGTGTTTTTCGGCCCCGAGGTGCGCCTGGAGGTGAGCATGTGCCAACTCGCATATCTCCGCCGGAAGGTCGCGGAATTAGCAACTTCGACCTCGCCCTCATGGTAGCCACGGTACAACAGATCGTTCTCAAGGACAAAGAAGGGTTCCCGCGGTGTGGATCCGTCCGCTGTTGAGCTGTTAGGCAGAACGACCGCATTCCGGGCAAGCGCGGGAGTCATCATTCCACTGCTCCCTCTTAAAGGAGGCGGGCGTGGACCAAACTGATGGTCCAGGCCGCGAGAGGTCTTGGGGCCTGGGCCGGGAAGAGTTCCTGGCTAGTCCTTCTCCGGCGGAATCTTCCGGTCAAGGTCCGTAGCATGGAAAGGTCCCCGAGACAGCCGCCATAGGGCCTGCCCTTGTCACGGCGTGGAGGCCGCGGGAGGGTGCCTTTTCCCTCATAACAAGATCCACGAGGCCCCGGACGCTAATGGCTTACGCTGATTCTTTTAGACCAGTCTTGTCCCAAAATCACTGGGAAGGGGGGGTCAGGTAACACAGCGACCGTCATTTGGATTGGTTCCCCCTTCCAGGTGACATAACAGTGAGCGGAACGGTATGACCTAGTCCCCCCATGCACACAGGTGACCAACAAATGTTGTTTTAACCACTGTTGCGGTAAGACAAAACGGCGAGCAACAATGGTAATGTTGCTGCCGGAATCAAACAAAGCCACCACGGCGTGCCATTTACAACACCACTCCCGTGATTCGACTCGCCAAGGATGCGTAGGGTACAATACCTCTCCGATGACGTCCAGCTGCAGTCCATAGGCTCCGGGGCGATGTGATGTGGGCAGTTTGGCAGCAGGTGACCGGTCTCGCCACACTTGAAACAGCGCGGCGGACCGGTCTCTCTCTGGTTCTGGCTGCGCTTCTGCAGGCCCGAGGGCTCGGGGTGCCGCCGTCCCTGTCGGTTCCGCGAGCAGGCTTTTCTGACCCCAAGTCGGAGGACCGCCAACTGGCGCCTCAGGACGTCGAGGAGGCCCGCATGTTTCTGTAGGCGGTCCCCGGACCTGCTGGGCGAGGGAACTGGGCATCGCGATTGACCAGGCCTTCACAGGCCACCCGCTCGACCACTTTCGCCCGTCCGGGTCCCTCTGGCGTAGCCAGCGCCCATCTTGCCCCGAACCCGAGCGCCGCGAAGGGCTTTTCAGGGTCAAAGACCCAGTTCCGCCATTCGGCCGCCTGCTGGCCCGGGCTAATGCCGTAGCGGGCCGGGTATTCGGGCTGAGAGAGGTCGTAATTAGCGCCTCCTCCTCAGGAGGTCATAATGGCCAGCGCGGTCCCTTCAGGTATGGCGCCAGGATGGGCGCCCACTCGGACCGCTGCCACTCGTTCCGGGTGGCCGTCCGCTCAAACATGCCCAGGTAGGCATCGACGTCCCCCGAAGGCCCCATCGGAACCAAAGGAGGAGGCTGCTGGGCTGGTCTGGTCTCGCCCGTTGGGCTTCCACTAACCTGGCCTTCGTGGCCTCCAGCTCCCGGGTGGTGGCGGCTTGCGCAAGCTACAGCGCCTGGAGCTGGTCATTCATAGCCTGCAGCACCGTGTTGAGGTCCTGTCCCTCCGTCATTCCGGGATCTCTCTATCCTGCCATACGCCATTGTAAAGGACCCGGAGACAGTAGAAGGGTTGGGGTTTTCCGCCCCGTATATTGTAAATCAGAACAAAAAGCTGGTCAAAATTATAAACAAACAGTTCATAATGCGCGCCACTCCTGGCGCGTGCCATTTATTGGGGAGGAGCCGAAGTGGAGGGATGCGGGAAGGACCAGCAAGGGAGGATGGGAAGGATGGCGCCGGGCAAGATGGCGAGGAAGGGCGAAGTATGCTCCGGTCAATCCAGGCCTATGGTGCAGGAAGGGCTTTCTTTCTATGAGGAAGCAGAGGGAGAAAGTTAATACCCCGCCATTCCCTGGCGTAATGAGTTTCCAGGTGCTATCAGATCAATCCCTGACCTCCTACTGCCAAGTGAAATATATATATATATATATATATGACAAACACTCATAACAGTGATAAAACAATTACATTGACAATCATGTTACGTTATTTTTAAAATGATTCCTTTTCTTTTTCATAACTTCTTTAACACACTACTTCTCCGCTGCGAAGTGCGGGTATTTTGCTAGTATAAACATATATTCTGGGCCATGTTCAACTTGGCTTCAGCCCTCACGTGACAGCAACATAAACAACATCAAGTTTCCACCTAATTTTGCAGTGATGCAAAGTCTTAAGACAGCTAACTTAAAAAACTGGTCTGGTGACATAAAAGGTGAAATCATTTTAATGAACCCTCATACATAATGTACACGTTGCAAACAAAATTTAAGGAATATGGAAATAAACTCAATCCAGTTTTCTTTTGTGAAATTCTGCCAGCATCTTCAGAGGTTAATCCCCAATCACAATGTATGCATGCAACCGTGGTGTTAAAAAGGCAATTTTATTTTTCTCAGCCAATGCAAACCTTTTTATCTAAATAATGTCTTCTATCAGTAAAACAAGGATAAAATATATTCTCAGATGAAAGATTGTTAGAAAAGTGAGCAAACATTTCAGCTGCACTGCATGGGGTAAACATAAATACACCAAACAAGAATGACACATCCTAATTAATAAAAAAGTAGGTAATGAAAACATAAAAAATTATCATAATTGTTAAAATGTTTAGTCTTAAATTAAATGAATACAAAAAGATAAACATATACAAGCTAGAAAGCAATAGAATTATCTTGAGATTAAAATATTATAATTAAAGAACTGTATTTTAATGAAAATGAATAACATTTCAGTGGTTATATATCTCTCTGGGAAGGCAAGACAGAAGTGAAGTAGAGTTGGAGATGCATGTTAAAAATTATACTTATTTTCAAAAGTTCCAAAGTGAGGAAAAAGTAGACATCTGGATTGCCTTAAAGTAGAAAGGAAGACGCTCAGTAGTTCACTCATTTCAGCCTGCTATTAGACATTTCTTTCTAATAAAAGGTAGTATCTTGAATTATGGTAATGATAGGTGATTGCAGTTTTCCAGCTTATGGTAAACTCATGTTAAAGGGAAAATGAAAAACTTGAAATGATACATTTCAGAAATAACTGCATCTCAAGCCAATTAGTCAAAAGCCTAACACCCAGCTACACCTTTGCAGGCTTTGTGACTTCTCTGAGTCAATAGTGAAGTCTAAAATAGTCATTGAAAATCTAACAAACCAAAATGCATAAGGCATTAAAAACATACTTTAGAACAGTGATTTTCCAGAGCAGTCTTGAAGGAACTTTGTTGTGCAGGTTTTTGTTCCAACCATTTTCTCAAGCTGCAAGTCATTTTACCTCTAAAATTGTTTATTTAGCTATTTTTATTCTGCATTTAGGAAGAACAGTAGTGTCAGATTAACTGTACATTCATAGTGACATTTAACTATTTTTAATTTGCCATAGTCTTAACTGTTTAACTCTTTTTTGTCATTTTCCTGTTAATGTACCTTTTTCTTTGGAGCTTGACAGTCAACAATGATGACATTGCTATCCTAGGAGATTCTGCTACAATCTGCATAGAAGCAATTCATTATTAAATGAATGTGACAGCTCTTAACTGTTTAGAATTTATTGCCATTTACTGCCACTGATGTCACTTTTCTGAAAACAACCAAAAACCATGCAGAAAAAGCAACACCTGGCAATGGCTTCATTTCAATTACTTTCTCTAAAAATTCCAGGAAGCAACAATGAAACTTCTCAGCGTGGCTCGCTCTGATTTGTATGTGGAAGTTGTGCAGGCCTGGTAACATCGGATTGAGGCTATGGTGCTGGTAACATTTGATAGATGATTTTGGTCATCTGTGGTGACATGGTGGTCAACAACTGTAATGGCCTATGTGACTTTTTTCACATGTTTTCTGTCCCTCCTTTTTTAAACACTTTATACAGTTGTTTGCATTTGATCTGTTTTGTGCAACTCATCTTTTTATGCAAAATGGAATAATGCAAGCTTGGAATTTTTAAATGTGACTTAAAGCTTTGATCCATAGTAAACTGCTGAATTTCAAAAAAACTGTCAGAAACTGCTGCCTTAAGTAAAACAGTGCTGAACCAATTAAGTAAATGTATTAAGAAGCTACAAGAAAGATTAAAGCACATCAGTGTTTACTCTTTCTCTTTTGGAAATATGCACAGAAAACATTCTGTACATTGTTTCTAACCTTTTCATTATAATATAGTATTTTCACTTCTTTATCCAACCGACTTTACAACACTGGGAAAATTACAATTATATGCTTTTTTTTTCAATTGTAGCAAAGCAAGAAAGTGAATTTAGTATGTTCACACAGTGTGTTGAAATGGACAGGAAATTAATTACCAACCTTAAGTTTTACATCCTGCCTTTGCCACGAAACATGTTAACTTACTTTTTGCGAGGCAACTGCTTTCTATAAAGAAGGTTTTATTTTGTATCATTTACTAATTGCCTAATCTTTCTAGAGAACAAGCACACACCATAAAATGGCCAGGAGAAGGATAAACCATTTTTAACCTTACAGAACAAAATAACATTGTTTAATGCCATTTGTAACTTCTTGAAAGAAACAGCTGTTAAGACAGTGGAAGGCACACACTGGAATGAGAGTCTCTGGCACAGGAGGATAATGGACAAGTTTCTCGTCTGTTACAGAGGTATTGGCTCTTCAGATATTTTCAGGAGATTTTGTTTGAATGAAAAGGTCCCAAAAACTGGATTGTTTGAAGATTTTCAACAAAACTGCTAATGATTTTAAGGCATTGTAATAGACAACAAAGAGTTACTGGCGTGTTAAGCCAGCCAAAAATTACATAACTTCTAGTTGGAAGGGAAGTCAAACTTGATGACTACAGTTGCTGAGCTCATTGTTTGAGTATATCAAATTAAAGACTAAGAATCACAATAGATGACAAAATACTTGACCCTGTGGTGACATGCTGAACTAGTTTCAATGTATAGGGGTTCTGCAACAAAAAAGTATATAGATAAGGTTCAGCTACGATTATTTCCCTTTTTTCCTTTTTCCATTTTGTTTTTTGCATGGCAAACATGAGACATCAGATGAGCCTCAGTTCCCGTTTGTGTAGTCCAAAAAATCCATTTTATTATTCCTCTTGCCTCTATTATAAGCATTGTTCTTGGATTAAAATTAAAATTAGATTAGTTTAGATTAGTTGATTAGATTAGATTAGATAAACTTCATTAATCCTAAAGGGAACAGCAATAGAAACAAAAAAAACAAAGATACAGACACAAAAGGACAAGTATACAATAGATAGATAGATAGATAGATAGATAGATAGATAAGATAGATAGATAGATAGATAGATAGATAGATAGATAGATATTAGCACATTGTGGTGGAATTAGCATGTGACTGAAATTCCCCAAGAGGCACCTCCCTATAGTAAAATTATATATATATACTGCTCAAAAGAATTAAAGGAACACTTTTTAATCAGAGTATAGCATAAAGTCAATGAAACTTATGGGATGTTAATCTGGTAAAGTTAAGTAGCAGAGGGTTGTTAATCAGTTTCACTGCTGTGGTGTTATGAAATTAACAACAGATGCACAAAAGAGGGCAACAAGGGGAATGACCCCAAAACAGGAATGGTTTAACAGGTGGAGGCCACTGACATTTTCCCCCCCTCATCTTTTCTGACTGTTTTCTTCACTAGTTTTGCATTTGGCTACAGTCAGTGTCACTGGTAGCATGAGGCGATACCTGGACCCTACAGAGGGTTGCACAGGTAGTCCAACTTCCCCAGGATGGCACATACAATGTGTCATTCCCGAAGGTTTGCTGTGTCTCCCTGCACAGTCTAAAGGGGGCATGGAGGAATTCTAGGAGACAAGCATTACTCTGGAGGCTGGAGAGGGCCATAAAAGGTCCATAACCCATCAGCAGGACCAGTATCTTCTCCTTTGGGAAAGGGAGGAACAGGATGAGCACTGCCAGAGCCCTACAAAATGCCTCCGGGGCCCACTGGGTGAATGTCTCTGACCAACAACCAGAAAGACTTCATGGTGTGACCGGGCCCATGTCCTCCTTGGGCCCTGAGCTCACCTCCCAGCACATGCAGCTCGATTGGCATTGGCCATAGAATACCAAATTGGCAGATGCACCACTGGTCCCCTGTGCTTTACAGATGAGAGCAGGTTCACCTGAGCACGTGACAAAAGTGAAAAAGGGTCTGGAAGATGGAGACATTATGCTGCCTGTAACATCATTCAGCATGAGCAGTTTGGTGGTGGGTTAATGATTGTCTGGAGGCATATCCAGGAGGTCACACAGACCGCTACAGGCTTGACAAAGGCACCTTGGCTGCCATTAGGTATCAGGATGAAATCCTTAGACCCATTGTCAGACCTATGCTGGTACAGTGGCTCCTGGTGCACGACAATTCCTGGCCTCATGTGGTGAGAGTATGCAGGCAGTTCCTGGAGGATGAAGGATTGATACCATTGATTTTGGGCACCACCTTTCCTGACCTAAATCCAATAGAACACCTCTGGGACATTTTGTTTTGGTCCCTCCAATGCCACCAGGTTGCCCTCAGACTGTCCAGGGAGCTCAGTGATGCCCCGGTCCCGATCTGGGAGGGGATCCCCACAACACCATCTGTCATCTCATTAGAAGCATGCACGATGTTGTCAGGCATGTATACAAGAACACAGGGGCCATACAAAGTGCTGCGTACAATTTTGAGTTGCTGCAATTAAATTTTGGCAAAATGGACTAGCCTGCCACATAATTTTTCACTCTGATTTTGGGGCTCTTTGAATTCAGGGCTCTGTAGGTTGATCATTTTCATTTCCATCAAACGATGTGGCATCCTTTCGTTCCTAACACATTATCCAGTCTATATCAGTATAGATATCCAGGAGGATTTCTTTTTCCCATTGAGATCTGATGTGTTTTCAAAGTGTTCCTTTAATTTTTTTGAGCAGTTTATATATATATATATGCAGCTGGAAATCCACAAAGGGAGAAAAAATTAATCACGTATCATAAAGTAGTTTTTATTCCTGAGCTTTCAACCCCTGCCAGGGGTCTTCATCAGAAGGATAATGCTTAGACTTACAGAATCAAAGCCAATATTAGCAAAAATTACATGGTGGGGAGATGGCTAAGTCAGTGTGATCAGGAATGGGGGGTTATTGGGTGTAAAGTTTTGTTTATTACGAACATATTTTCCTTAAGTTTGCTTATGATGTATTTACGTACAAGTGTCTGTTGATGGCGTTATCATTTGATAGCCAAGATTCGGCCAGCTCTATGGCACTTTTAGCACTGGCCTTAAATTTTACTTGTACATAGTTCCAGTTAAATGTATGTCCTGTTGATTTAGTGTGCGTATAGATCAATGATCATGAGTCCTTTCTTCTGACGTTGCGATATTCCTGTATGCGTGTTAGATTCTGTATACATGTTGCGATTCCGCCCAGCCCATAATTTTGCTATATATTGCCTTTGATTCTTGTAAGTCTAACCATTATGTCTCTGATGAAGACCCTGGCAGGGTAAGCTCAGGAATAAAACTACTTTATGATACATGTTAATTTTTCTCCCTTTGTGGATCTCCAGCTGCATATAATATATATATACTTACTATATGGCCAGCCGTTTATCCCAGATACCCCATGCGCTAGATGGAGTCCTTCCGCAGCATGGAGGTGCCCTGAATTCAGCAGGGCATCTGGATGTTGGAGTTTTCCTTCACAGCCCTGCTGGATACCTTCAGGGGCCGCTGCAGGAGGCTCAGTGACTTGTATTTGCCTATACCCCGGAAGTACGTCCTGGGCTAGGGAAATGACATACTTCCAGGATGAAAGAAGAGTTTTATCTGACCGAAGTATTACCAATCACATGGATTGAGAGGAGAGAAACACTTCCGGCTCATGAACTATAAAAGACTCTGGAAAATCCCAGACAAATGAGCTGAGCTGGGTGACAGGGGGGGCACGTGTCTGGGAGGGGATTGATTATTTTATTGGAGAATTGATTTGTTTTATAGTATTGTGGAAGGGGGGTGCTTTGTGCACTTTTTATTATAATAAATTCAACTTTGGACTTTTACCTGGTGTCTGGCGTATTGTCTGAGGGTTCAAGAGAGCAATGGGGCCCTCTATCTGTCACAATATATATATAAACATTTTTAATGTAGGAAGATCATTTCAACCTGGTCATTTTAAAAGTAGCCCGCTGAAAACAGTGGGGGCCACCGCTGCACTG
>NW_024386570.1:0-1164 GCF_016835505.1 Polypterus senegalus
TGACTATCTCAATGCAAAATGGCTATTTTGTTTTAATCACTTACCCTTTGGTGTAGCGTCATCACCCGCTTTATTTCAGAAGACTATGGACCAAGTGCTTCTCGGACTGCCATATACTAACTGTTACCTGGATGATATCCTTGTGAGTGGCCCTGATGAGCAGACCCACCTCAAAACTCTGGATACAGTTCTGGGTAGGCTAGAGGAGTATGACCTGCATCTCAAGCAAGAGAAGCGCTTGTTCTTCCAGGAGTCTGTGGAATACTTGGGTCACATAATTGATGCAGCAGGACTTCACAAATTACCAGAAAAGGTGTGTGCCATTGTGGAGGCCCCAGCACCACAACAGGTTAGTCAATTACGTTCTTTTCTGGGAATGTTAAACTACTATGGACGTTTCATCCCGGACCTGTTCACTATCTTGAAACCACTGAATGAACTGCTAAATAAGGAGAGGCAATGGCAGTGGATATCAGCCTGTGAGTCCGCATTCCAGGACGCTAAATTACTCCTAGTATCGCAAGAGGTATTGACCCATTATCATCCAGAACTGCCCCTTCGACTCGTGTGTGACGCTTCACCTTATGGGGTCGGAGCTGTGCTCTCGCACGTCATGCCTGATGGCATAGAAAAACCGATAGCCTATGCATCACAAACTCTTAGTAAAGCGAAACAAAATTATGCTCAGATCGAGAGGGAGGCGCTAGCGATAGTCTTTGGAGTATGCAAGTTCCACCAGTACCTTTACAGTAACAAGTTCACACTGCTCATGGACCATCGCACATTAACCTCCATCTTGAGCCCATCGAAAAGTACGGCGTCAATGGCTGCTGCCCGCATGCAGCGTTGGGCACTCCTCCTGTCTGCGCATGATTACATCATTCAATATCAGAAAGGTGCATTACATGCAAATGCTTATGGTCTTTCACGCTTACCGCTCCCCATTCTCATGAAGAGAAACTAAGCCCAGTAGATGTATTTTACACATCTCAGTTGGACACCCTACCAGTTAGTAACACCGAGATCAGACTGCACACCATGTCTGACCCCATTTTATCTCATGTTGTGGAAATGGTCACCACTAGACATTTTCCAGCTGCAAAGAATGCAGAAGAAGAACTGGCACCCTACTTACTGCACCGGCATGATCTCACAATACAACTG
>NW_024386571.1:0-15683 GCF_016835505.1 Polypterus senegalus
ATTTTTTCATGCGTTATTTCCCGGTTATTGATTATCCAACACCATTTCACCCCATGGTGTTTGATGTCACTAGCACAACGGGTGTAATGGAAGGCCCAGGTGGAAAATGCGCACAAAGAGTGGCAGGATGTTCTCTGGTTTAACTAGAATGGTGGAAGAAAATGCCAGTACAGAAGTGGACACAATGGCATCTTGGAAGGGTTGGGCGGAAGAGCAATACCTGGCCAGTGTGACAGAAGGACATGCATGGAGCTCACTTAGTCAGCCTGCCTGAGCACAATATACATAAAGATACAAAGCCAAGCGGTTTGAGGTTATCCACTCACATTTGCTTATTTTCTCAGAAAACAGAGCAGAAGGTCGTGTGGACGTTAGAGGTCGCTGTCGCCCTTTAACCCCAACAGACAGACAGATGTTCAGAACACAGTGTAAAAGCACTAAGAAGTATTTTAATAATCTCTTCTTTAAATAGTACCCTTCAAGCAACGCAGCCACAATAAACAGGAAAGTAAATCATCCATCCATCCTTCCATTATCCCACCCGCTTTATCCTAACTTACAGGGTTAAGGGGGTCTGCTGGAGCCAATCCCATCCAATACAGGGTGCAAGGCAGGAAACAAACCCTGGCCAGGGTGCCAGCCCACAGCAGGGAAAGTAAATCACAACTACACAATACTCTTTCTTTCTCTTTCTCCTCCACCCCTTCCAGCAAGCTTTGTCCACCTCCACCGACTCTGGCTCACTTGCTGGGTTTTCAGCAGTTCATTATATACAGTATGGTCCAACCTGGATATGGTTCTGCTCATCCGCCCACATGACTTGCCAGCACAAAACTCAAGTTGTCTGTCAGCCTGGAAATACTTCTTGGCTTCAAGCCCTATGACTCAATAGTACTTCCGGCTATGTAGAAAGTAGAAGTCCCCAGGTCCTTCTGCAGCATCTCATGGCGGCACTTACGGCTCCCAGGAGGGCTGTAAAACCGAACTCCAGATCCCATGATGCCCTGCAGAAATCCAGGCACCGTTATGCTGCAGGGAAATTATCATCTGCGTCTTGGGGATGCAGTGTCCCAGAGTAGATTTTGCCCATCCTTGCACTCTTTGGGTGTCGGCCGCCCATCACGGTTGAGAATCCAGAAATCCAATAAATCAAAAAAATAATCAACACAAGTAAACTCACCAACTCACTAGCGCACTCACAATGAGCAGTCAAGAACTGTAGGAGACCCTCTAAAATTATAAGGTAGACGCTGGTAACCGGTGGTAATTGGCAGGCGGCTCTGCCTCTTGTGGGACAACCCACTGAACACATGGAGTGTAACACAAACAGCTTCCATACATAGACAAAGTCAAAAACAATTCACATAAACAAAAGTAAAATGAACAGAGTGTGATAGACGGCTGGGGACTTTGCCCAGTCGGGACGCTCTTTTGAGGAGAGGACTGGGGAAGTGGACATATCACCAGCAGTACCTCTTCTGAGACACCATGGTTTACATCAGGGCCACCAGAGGGCGCTTGGACAGTTCCAGAGCCATGGTCTGCAGCACTTTTGCCACACTTAGAAGTGTTGCCAGAAGAGGAGCCGGATTCCCATGTAGCACTTCTGCCTCACCCGGGAGTGCTGCCAGAACTTGATCGAGGAGCACCTGAGCACGTCCGTGTGTCGTATAGAAGAGGCCGCCTCACTCCCCACTCGGGAGCAGGAGTCAAGTGGAAGGGGACGGAGCTTGTGAGAGAGGAGTGAGAGGCGGCAAAAGAAAAGGACAAGAAAAAGAGGTAAGGATGGAGCATTGGTGGGGTTTGTACACTGTGTACTTTGTGGTGGTGCAAAATGTTAATAAACATGTGTGTTTCAGGAAATTCTGCGTCCGTGCCGGTCTGTGTCCGGGCTAAAGTTCACAATAGTTATAGGAACCAAGAATGAACCAAACAGACATTACAGAAGAATTTTTAACCTCAGCCCGAGTTTGGGAATCCTGGATGAAATATAACAGACTTGGCTGTCTTTGGCATGGTGACCAAGATGGATTTGGGTCTCTGCGATTGACTGTTTTAGTGCCCACCCTGCCCCGAGCCATACGTATGTGACACTCTGTGAGAGCCTCCCCATTTCAAGCAAGAAACATTTTATCAGAGGAGCCGTGTGGCCAAGTTGACCTAAAAATAAGCACAAAGCCTGAATGAGGGGGCAGACGAGGCAGAGACATGCAAACCACAGCCGAGCCCACCACCCAAAACAACAAAAGACACTCAAGTGGTTGGCTCGGTCTTCATATGCTGTGGTCTTGTAAATTCTGTAGAGCAAACTGTTCTGAACTACAGGCCAGCACAAAGTAGCAGGCAGACATTGTGGGCGGTGAGGGTACTGAGACAAAATGACGTGACAAACAAAAGACCTCAACAATACAATAAGAAGCTGACAGCAATTCAAGCAGCCAGGCAGTAGAGCTCTACAACATCTACCTTTTCACTGAGAATGGGACCACCTTGGTGTGCTCATTCTGAATATCGATGATTATCTCTTTTGAGGTGTTTTGGGACAGGACAGTGTCATGCCAGTCTATACAATCATTGTGACCATAGGGGCAGTAATCATCATCATGACTGGAGCTGGCATGGCCTTCCAGAACTTTTGTATATCAACTATAAAGCTGAACGTGAATTTGGGTGTGTATGTCCAGGTTGTAAAACCCCACCGAGTTGAGCACAGATGTCCGCTTTGGCACAGGAGAAGACCACAGTCTAGCTATTGTTCCCTTGGGGAGCTTTACTTAATGACTGCACCCACACTTTATTAGGGTGGCACCTCTGCAAGGTGCATTTTTAGAGGTTGGCACAGGGATGCAATGTTTCATCCCCATGATGGGTAAAGTTAGTGAAATTTTTGTTTGGGGTCCTTGCACTTTTTTCAGCTCTGGGTAGGTACGTAGTTAAGAATACAGAGGGGGCAGAGGTGGTGCTCCTGGACACCTTGCCCATGTGTAACTGGTACGTCGCCTGTGGGACGGACTGTCATTTGTCGGCTAAGTTGGTATGGGCCTCTAAACTGATGTGAGTTGCCAGTTTCCTGCTGAGTGTGTGAAGCCACTTAAGTCTGAATGCCAGCAGCAAACAAGTGGCTGCCAACACCCCACAATTCTACAAGACTCTGATTTGTGTGTTAGGTAGGCACAGCACTTCATCAATGCCCACCTATCCCAGTCTTGATGCCGGGCATGGTTTCTCTTTTCTTATGAGAATGTGAAATAAGAATTGTTATGAGAATGCAATCGAGACCTGTGATCAGGAGTGAAGCGTTTACAAGGACAATTTATCAAGCGCTGGCACAGCAGCAATAAGAGCCCAAGGAGCTGCTGGGCATACTGCATGAGAGTCTGGCCATAGCTCTGAAATCATTTTGAGTTGATTTCCACCGTCCTGCAGTATGGCAAGGATCGTTGAAGCTCTTTCCAAGATTTTGATTTGGTCAGTTCGCCTGAAGTGTCCATGTCATTAGGAAAGAGTCAGACCTGACCCACTGGCACTGAAATGCCACGTTTCAGACTTTGCTGTTTTCCAGCTGCGACAACTTTGCCTTGTAGAAACATTACAAACAAGTCCAATCCATGGAGGCCCCAGCTTGCAACTTATAGGACCTACAAGATCTGCTGCTAACGTCTTGGTGCAGATAGCACAGGACACCTTCAGAGGTCTGGTGGAGTCCATGACTGGATGGGTCAGAGCTGTTTTGGAAGACCAAGGGTACACAATATTAGGCAGGTGGTTTTAATTTCGTGGCTGACTGGTGTAACAAAATGTGAAAAAGAGAAGGGGTCTGAATATTCTCTGAAGACACTGTATATGATATTTTACACAATTTTTAAGGACAATAAATAAATAAATAAATAAATCAATAAATAAATAAATAATGTGATGGATAGGTATCGTGAGTTCATAATCAACTCTGCGATACGCCAAGTTCACAGGCCATAAATAATGCAAATTAAGAGAAAAAATTTGAAAAAAAAACAATGTAAAAGAAATAAAGTTTTCATTGAACTGTTTTAGCGCCCCATACACAGATTAACAGTACAAAGTTTTGGGTGCGGTTTGATCGGCGTGATGTTTGAAGGGCTGCCTGGAGGTCTACATGCGCTCCGAGAGTGCGCCGTGGGGCTCAAACTTGCCGAGGCCGGGTTTTTGAGCGCGCTCACGGTTTCTGACGGCCAAGTGCGGAGGCGCGCTTCCGTAACCGCTGGAGGTGAGAGGCCGAAAGTAGTATATATACTGCTCAAAAGAATTAAAGGAACACTTTTGAATCAGAGTATAGCATAAAGTCAATGAAACTTATGGGATATTAATCTGGTCAGTTAAGTAGCAGAGGGGGTTGTTAATCAGTTTCAACTGCTGTGGTGTTCATGAAATTAACAACAGATGCACTAGAGGGGCAACAATGAGATGACCCCAAAACAGGAATGGTTTAACAGGTGGAGGCCACTGACATTTTTCCCTCCTCATCTTTTCTGACTGTTTCTTCACTAGTTTTGCATTTGGCTACAGTCAGTGTCACTACTGGTAGCATGACGCGATACCTGGACCCTACAGAGGTTGCACAGGTAGTCCAACTTCTCCAGGATGGCACATCAATACGTGTCATTGCCAGAAGGTTTGCTGTGTCTCCCTGCACAGTCTCAAGGGCATGGAGGAGATTCTAGGAGACAAGCAGTTACTCTAGGAGAGCTGGAGAGGGCCATAGAAGGTCCATAACCCATCAGCAGGAGGAACAGGATGAGCACTGCCAGAGCCCTACAAAATTACCTCCAGCAGGCCACTGGTGTGAATGTCTCTGACCAAACCACCAGAAAGACTTCATGAGGGTGACCCAAGGGCCCCATGTCCTCTAATGGGCCCTGAGCTCACTGCCCAGCAGCATGCAGCTCGATTGGCATTCGCCATAGAATACCAGAATTGGCAGATGCACCACTGGTGCCCTGTGCTTTCACAGATGAGAGAAGGTTCTCCCTGAGCATGTGACAGAAGTGAAAGGGTCTGGAGAAGCCATGGAGAACATTATGCTGCCTGTAACATCATTCAGCATGAGCAGTTTGGTGGTGGGTTAATGATTGTCTGGGGAGGCATATCCATGGAGGGTCACACAGACCGCTACAGGCTTGACAAAGGCACCTTGGCTGCCATTAGGTATCAGGATGAAATCCTTGGACCCATTGTCAGACCCTATGCTGGTACAGTGGCTCCTGGTGCACGACAATTCCTGGCCTCATGTGGTGAGAGTATGCAGGCAGTTCCTGGAGGATGAAGGAATTGATACCATTGACTGGCCACCACACTTTCCTGACCTAAATCCAATAGAACACCTCTGGAACATTATGTTTTGGTCCATCCAATGCCACCAGGTTGCACCTCAGACTGTCCAGGAGCTCAGTGATGCCCTGGTCCAGATCTGGGAGGAGATCCCCACAACACCATCTGTCATCTCATTAGAAGCATGCACCGATGTTGTCAGGCATGTATACAAGAACACAGGGGCCATACAAAGTGCTGCGTACAATTTGGAGTTGCTGCAATTCAATTTTGGCAAAATGGACTAGCCTGCCACATAATGTTTTCACTCTGATTTTTGGGGCGTCTTTGAATTCAGGGCTCTGTAGGTTGATCATTTTCATTTCCATCAAACGATGTGGCATCCTTTCGTTCCTAACACATTACCCAGTCTATATCAGTAGAGATATCCAGGAGGATTTCTTTTTCCCATTGAGATCTGATGTGTTCTCAAAGTGTTCCTTTAAATTTTTTGAGCAGTTTAGTATTTAAATTAGAGGAACAAGTTTGAAGGATAGACAGGTCAGTTTCTAAAGTAGCTGGCTAAAAGGGAATTCACACGTGTGGCAAAGTCTAGAAGTGAAAGCGGGAGAAAGTAAAACAGTACTTACTTAACAGACAGAGGCTGAACGGGGAGCCCGCAAGTAACCAAGACAGACGGGTACGTGCGCGCGCGCGAGAGAGAAAGAGAGGGCGCGCACAAGAACATTTAAATAGGATGCACTGTACCTGAGCAGGTGTTGTTGAATGGTGCACGTCCCCACCGACGTGTCTGATTATTAGAAGTCCACGGAAACGTAAAGGCGGATTGGATGGTTAAAAGGGCTCAGGATATAAAACCAGGGTCCGAACACCAGAGGTCGTCATTTGACCTGGTCTTAAGGCTTTAATGTAGATCGGTGCTACTGGTTTATTTAACTGAGTAGTGGAGATACGTACTGTTCTTTGTGTATATATAGTAGCTGCTTAGTTTATTCGTTTTTTTTTTGATTATTTTTTTCAGGGTGTCCTTCGTGATCTGTTTTGTATTTAAATGAAGGAGGTGGAAGAGTTTTTTTTTTTCCAATTTGTTCTTTTCTTCACTTTTGACTTGGAAACCACTGTAAATATTATAACACCGGCACTGATTTTCCATTTCGGAAGTGTCTGTACATTGGCATTTGTAAATGTGTATTTTTTTTTTTGCAAGACCTTTCTTTGTAAAATAGTGTGGACACTGCTGGAATGAAAGAGATTCCCGATTTTGGAATTGTTTCTTTTTAAGTTCGAGCCTCTTTTACTCCATCCCTTGGTTGCTCGGTTTCGTCTACTGACACGCCAAGTTGAGAATTGTACTGCAGGGTCCTTACCCGGGGTGTCACAAACTGTTGTTTTTGTTTTTTTATTGTCATGTTTTTCATGCGGCGTGGGGACAGATGGGTCTGCAATAAAGAAGCCTTTACTGAATAACTGGGCAGCATTCTGAGGTATTCAGTGACACGTAAACATTATAGGTGGTCAGACGCTGCTGTTCTGCCCATTTCAGGACCCCCATTGGCATGTGTCCCACTCTGCTACTGTGCAAGAAAACTGAGCTATGGGTAAAAGTTACTTTTGAATGTGAAACATGATTGAACAAAGACCCCAATCCTCCCTGGCCACTACAGTATTATTATTATTATTATTATTATTGTTTCATAGGTTCAAAAAAATGCTCTTATATGAAAATATCGCCCTTACCAAAGTGTCACCTGAGGTGATCTCCTTATCGCCTCATCCTCGGTGATGTGCCAGCTCTTCTCACAGAAGAAGACTGGGAAGTTCAGGAATTATCGTATATAAGTATAATAACCTCCTGTGACTTGCACTTTACACATCAAGGCGCTATACAACCTGGCATTCTGTTTGCCTTCTTGTCTCTATATACACTCACCTAAAGGATTATTAGGAACAGCTGTTCAATTTCTCATTAATGCAATTATCTAATCAACCAATCACATGGCAGTTGCTTCAATGCATTTAGGGGTGTGGTCCTGGTCAAGACCATCTCCTGAACTCCAAACTGAATGTCAGAATGGGAAAGAAAGGGATTTAAGCAAGTCTGAGCGTGGCATGGTTGTTGGTGACAGATGGGCGGACTGAGTATTTCACAATCTGCTCAGTTACTGGGATTTTCACGCACAACCATTTCTAGGGTTTACAAAGAATGGTGTGAAAAGGGAAAAACATCCAGTATGCGGCAGTACTGTGGAAAATGCCTTGTTGATGCTAGAGGTCAGAGGAGAATGAATGGGCCGACTGATTCAAGCTGATAGAAGAGCAACTTTGACTGAAATAACCACTCGTTACAACCGAGGTATGCAGCAAAGCATTTGTGAAGCCACAACACGCACAACCTTGAGGCGGATGGGCTACAACAGCAGAAGACCCCACCGGGTACCACTCATCTCCACTACAAATAGGAAAAAGAGGCTACAATTTGCACAAGCTCACCAAAATTGGACAGCTGAAGACTGGAAAAATGTTGCCTGGTCTGATGAGTCTCGATTTCTGTTGAGACATTCAAATGGTAGAGTCAGAATTTGGCGTAAACAGAATGAGAACATGGATCCATCATGCCTTGTTACCACTGTGCAGGCTGGTGGTGGTGGTGTAATGGTGTGGGGGATGTTTTCTTGGCACACTTTAGGCCCCTTAGTGCCAATTGGGCATCGTTTAAATGCCACGGGCTACCTGAGCATTGTTTCTGACCATGTCCATCCCTTCATGACCACCATGTACCCATCCTCTGATGGCTACTTCCAGCAGGATAATGCACCATGTCACAAAGCTCGAATCATTTCAAATTGGTTTCTTGAACATGACAATGAGTTCACTGTACTAAAATGGCCCCACAGTCACCAGATCTCAACCCAATAGAGCATCTTTGGGATGTGGTGGAACGGAGCTTCGTGCCCTGGATGTGCATCCCACAAATCTCCATCAACTGCAAGATGCTATCCTATCAATATGGGCCAACATTTCTAAAGAATGCTTTCAGCACCTTGTTGAATCAATGCCACATAGAATTAAGGCAGTTCTGAAGGCGAAAGGGGGTCAAACACCGTATTAGTATGGTGGTCCTAATAATCCTTTAGGTGAGTGTATAATCTTCATTTGGATCTTGATCTTTGTTTGTCCGTGAATGAATTAGAAGAAGCACTAGATGGCAGTAGAGAGACAGCTAAAACATAGGCATTGCATTAAGAATCTCCTCCAGGCTTATACTACTGAAGACTGTAGTACGCCAGTCACACCTCAAAACACAGACATTCAAACTAAACAAATTGTTGTGCTTTAAATTAACTAAAGAGATCTTCATTTAGATCTTGATCTTTGTTTGTCCATGAATTCCACGCATGCGTAGACCACCTTCCAGTTTGGTACGTTGATGTTACTCACGGATGTCAACAATGTGCCGGAATAACGAAAGGGGTGGTGGACAGTGTTACGCTGGTTAGTTCCTGAGGCCTGGTTAGAGAATGAGATTGCCGAAGATAAAAGGTACGTGCCTACGTAACATATGAATGAAAGAAAGACAGTGGATAAAATGAATGACAACGTAACAGCACATTCTGGAAATTATTATTGTTACGTTGTAGCGGCGAGTGCTGCGCGTCTCACAGTTGTACCGTGGCTTGCTCACATGTCAGTGAAGTGATCCCTATTTATGCTTTAAAGAGCCTGGATACCTATGTGTCCACCTTTCATAACCATTGCTCCGTGCATATTGCCTTACTCTTTGGATTGCCACAAAGCAACCTGCGAGATTGGAGAAAGGTTGAGAAGACATCGTGAGAGAAAACGACAGCCTCGTGAAAACGAGACGGACTGTGAATGGACAGAAGCCACCACATAATTACGATTCGGACAGTGATTCCGAGTAGGCCGTTCCTATCGAATCAATATCCAAGGGTTTTCATTTGTAACTTTGTTTCCCTTATAAAAAATCATAATGCTTTGCGATGAAGGGCCCAGTTCATGACTGGCAGCCGCGTTTAAACAGGGAGCCCTTCACAGACAACCTTAACACGCGCAACGTAGTTGGGCGCACATGGCTAGTAGTATATAAGTTTAAGACCTGGGAAATTCTGAAATCACCCCAGTATGTTCTGGTGAGGGTGATGCCTCCCTCATAAGCTTAAGAGTTGACACAATTGAAGTATTTAAAAGTATGAAGGGGAAAAGTATAATGGATGACTTGATGACATTTTGGCAAAATTAGGTCATTAGGTTTGGTGAGGATTTTTTGGGGCAAAATAGCCTCTTCTTGCAATACTAAGTAAAGTCAAAATGTGACAACCTACAGCCATACATTCTGAACGGACCATAGACTGGGTGTCCCATCCTGGTTGGTCCCTGCTTTACTAAAGGTCACCATTATAATGAAGGTTGGGTGGATATACATCCCCTTGTGAAAGCATTCATCCCCCTAAGTGTTTCAAATTAATATGGATTGTTGGGGGGCTAGCACCACTTGATTTACACAACATGCCAACCGCATATGCACAATGTTTTTTATTGTGACACAAAAAAATAATTAAGACAAAAATAATAGAAATCCTGAGTGTGCATAAGTATTCAGTCCTTTATAGAGCCCCGTGTTGTGCAATTACAGCTACAAGTCTCTGGTTGAATGTCTCCATTAGCTGAACACATCTCACCACTGGGATTGTCACCCATTCCTCAAGACCAAACTACTCCAACTCTTACAAGTTCAATGATTTGTGTTGTTGTGTCCAGCCTTCTTCAACTCATGCCACAGATTCTCCATTGGATTGAGCTCTGGGCTTTGACAAGGCCACTCCAAGACATCTCAGTCAGTGGCATAGCGTGGGTGTCAGCCGCCCGGGGCGGAGGAAAATTTCGCCGCCCCCTTATTTAGGTATTTCAATTTAAAAGACTAAAATATACAGTAATTCTTTGCTGCCCCCTAAAAGTGCCGCCCCCAATCACGCTCGCCACTGATCTCAGTGCCTCCCTTTTACCCACCCCAGTGTTGCTTTAGCAGTCTGTTGGTGGTCATCCATTGTCCTGCTGGAAGGTGAACCTTCATCCCCATCTTAGATCTCTGGCAGACTGAAGCAGGTTTTCCTGAAGAATTGTCCTGTGTGGGCGGCATGGTAGCACAGTGGGTAGCGCTGCTGCCTCGCAGTAAGGAGACCTGGGTTCGCTTCCTGGGTTCTCCCTGCATGGAGTTTGCATGTTCTCTCCGGGTGCTCCGGTTACCTCCGACAGTCCAAAGACATGCAGGTTAGGTGCATTGGTGATCCTAAAAAATGTCCCTTGTTCTAGTAGTCTAATCAGAATACCCGGGGACACCAGGGTGAGCTCTGAGAAAACATCTCCAGGGGGTTTTGTAGGACTATGTCTGCATTGGAAGGACTGCTTCAGAAAAGACTGGAAGTGACCTTGGAAGGTCTTCCAAGATCAGACTTAAAGGAGCAAAGTGGTCTTTGGTTATGGAGTTAAAAGTCGAGAAGCATGCATTTGGTGAGAAGAGAAGGGAGATAGAGGGGCTGAAAGAACAAGCAAGAGATCTGAGAAGGTGGGCACGTGGACCAGCCACCCTCGTCACTATTAGATAGGTGGATTGTATGCACTGCTGTTGAGAATTTTGATCAAGGATCAATACGCTTCATTATTAGTTTTAGTGCTATGAAAAGTCTAGGAGTGAAAGAGCTTTAAAAGTATACCATTCATTTCGGCATCCGGATAAGTTGCCCCCCACATTTCGCCCCCCGTAATTTTCACCATGTTCAAATACATGCAGGTTAGGTGCATTGGCGATCCTAAATTGTCCCTAATGTGTGTGTCCTGCGGTGATGTGTGTGTCCTGCGGTGGGCTGACCCTGCCCGGGATTTGTTCCTGCCTTGCGCCCTGTGTTGGCTGGGATTGGCTCCAGCCGACCCCCAGGACCCTGTGTTAGGATATAGCGGGCTGGGAGATGACTGACTGATTGTCCTGTGTTGAGTGACAGACAATTTTCCTTCAATCCTGACCAGTTTTCATGTCCCCAAAGCTGCCACCACCATGTTTGTGCTTTGTTCACAGTACTCAGAACTTTTCAGCTTTTACTTGTTATTTTTATTTTATATATTTATACAAGGTGTTTTATTTTCAATCCACTTCAACAACTTGGACTGTATTGTTAAGTCCATTATATAAAATCCAAATGAAAATCCATTTTAACTCGACTGTAAAGTGACAAAACAGGACAAACACCATAAATACTTTCACCTGGCACCTCAGAGCCGATGGACGTCAGGTAATCACGGTGGCTCGCTGAGATGCACGTGAAACACTCGAGATGTCTCGTGACTGGCTCTGGTCTGCATCATGGAACATTTCTCGTGCTGTTTTTGGGTAGAAACTGGAGCCACAGGAAAGGCAGAGCCTGAAGTCGAGACATCCTGTGGTCAGTGGCCATGTGCATGCAAACCACCACAGAGCTTAGAGTGAGAAAAATAAAAAAAAATCATGCAAGAAGAGAGCTCACTTCAGGAGACGAGACGCATGCTACATGAATATGAGCTTATAAACAATCCAGATTCAAAAAAATATCGGCTTACAGACAAATAAGAGGAAGGAACCAAAGAGCTTCATTGTCACCGCCAGCGTCATCACCTTTTACCTTAAGGTGTTCTCGTCAAATTAATTATTTCGTGCCATGCAAAGTTTACATCCCTGATTCTGTGGAAAGATGGTAGCTCAGTGGTCATTGTTATAGTCGTATTGTCTAATATACAGAGCTCACCTAAGATCTTGCTCGGATGTCTCACCAGCATAGCGTCACCAATCTCCGGAGATAAATCAACAAATGAGCCTGATGGACAGGATGGCCTTCTGCGTTTTTCAAACTTCTTATGCTCAAACAAGAAGTGAGCTTCAGTTGGTGGGTCATTCTTGTGTTTAGTAAAATACAATACAATACAGTTTATTTTTGTATGGCCCAAAATCCCACAGGAAGTGTCGCAATGGGCTTTAACAGGCCCTGCCTCTTGACACTGTCCCAATATCTTCTCTAGACATTTCACAACTCGGTTGACCCTTCGCCGACACAACTGCAGGTCATCCTCAATGGGCTACCAGGGAATAAAGTTCTGTCTTCTTTTCACGTAGCCAGTGAAGCCAATGGAGGTCTCTGGGAGCCGCTCTGTGGATTTTCTGCTCAAATTGGGCTTTTGTGAGTTGTGGTCCCTTGGGCTACTTTTTAAGGAATAATGCAGTGTTTTGGTTTGGTTTTCAAACTCCCTCCTTCATCTTATTAGGATTTTTTTTTTGATCCATCGGGCACCCCATTCCATGCCCTTCACATCTTGATACATATTTTATTATTCAGTTTTTTAATGGTATGTAGCTAATCCATTGCTCTTGACGTCACCAAATCTTTGTCTACATCAAGTATTGGGCTGGTTTTTGTGCCACTACATGATATTTAAACTGTCATTTGCCTATAATTTTTTTTAAGGGCCTAGTGAGAAGTCAAGCAAAATGACCCTTTTCATTGGCTAACTAAAAAGATGATAATATGCAAACTTTTGAGGCAACTCAGGCCCCTTCTTCAGGTGAGATGTCACGACATTCATAATGGCTAACACGGTACAACACCCTAATACTCAACGGCCTAGCAAATTCATCTGGGAGCTCAAGTGACAGATCAGGGTGACTGCAGGGCGTCTTTCCTCCACACGGGGCTCATCCTACTTGAGCTCTGTTATGTTGTCTCATAGCATCAGGATACCCCATAATGGTCTTGTGTCTTATTCCAATTCGATCCATTAATTCTACTAAGTTTTAAATGGGTAGGTGGATGGACTGAATTTTTAAATGGAACCCCATCCATCCATCCATTTTCCAACCCGTTGAATCCGAACACAGGGTCACGGGGATCTGCTGGAGCCAATCCCAGCCAACACAGGGCGCAAGGCAGGAACCAATCCCGGGCAGGGCTCCAACCCACCGCAGGACGGAACCCCAAGACATAATTTTTCAGTGTTACATGAGTCACAACCAGCTGGGGGCCAGACCCAACCGGGACACCTTGAAGGACCGGAAGGTGGCATATACGTCCTCCGGGCCACGAGGGGGCAACCGACCGTCCTGGATCGGAGGAGAACCACAGGAGAAGAGCAAGGAGGCTCAAGCCCACTGGGGCCCCTGGCCACCGCCAGCAGGTGCCCCGAGTCTCAGAGAGCTTGGGAAATATCTACTTCCGCCACACCCGGAAAGATGGATGATGATCCCTCCAGGGATGCCCAGAGTACTTCCGAGTGCTCTCCTGACACATCCACCACATCAGGAAGTGTCGTCAGAAGGAGCACCTGGAGTACATCCGGGTGGGAATAAAAGGGGCCACCTCCCTACAGTTGGGAGTGGGAGCAGGACGAAGCTCCCATGGAGAGAGGAAAGGCGGCCCATGGACATTTGAAGAGAGACCCGGAGTAAAGGTGGTTAGTGTTGGGAAGCACTGTGTACTGTGTGCAGAAATAAATGTGTGTGCTTTGGATAAAGATGTGGTCTCAGTCTGGTGGTGTCCAGGCATGTCTCACACATGTCACAGAGGACAATGGTGTGAATTGGCTGACGTTAAGAGTGGTGTCCAGCAGGGGTCAGTGCTGCGGCAGCTGCTTTTTTAATATATAGAAAGGATTTAGATAAGAATATATTAGAAATGAGGACATTAGAGGGTCAACTCAAGTTGGACGGTTGGGAGACAAAGTCAGAGAGGCGAGATTGCGTTGGTTTGGACATGTGCAGACAAAAGATGCTGGGTATATTGGGAGAAGGATATTAAGGATAGAGCTGACAGGTAAAAGGAAAAGAGGAAGGCCTAAGAGAAATTTTTATGGATGTGCTGAGAGAGGACATGCAGGTGATGGGGGGACAGAACAAGATGAAGAGAACAGGAAGAGATGATCCACTGTGGCAACCCCTTACAGGAGCAGCCAAAAGAAGAAGAAGAAGAAGATAAGTAAAAAGCTGGTTAAGTTTGCAGATGATACCAAGATACTGTATGTGAATTGATTAATAATCGAGAAACTGTTGAATCATCACAGAGGGATTTGGACAGCATACAGGCTTGGGCAGATGAAACTGAATGTCAGTAAATGTAAATTATTAAGTGTAGGAAGTAAAAATGTGAGGTTTGAATACACAATGGGCAGTTGGAAAATCGAGAATACACCTTATGAGAAGGATTTAGGAATCGTAGTGGACTCTAAGCTATCAACTTCCTGACAGTGTTCAGCACCCATTAAGAAGGCTAATAGAATGTCAGGTTATATAGCGCCTTGAAGTGTGGAGTACAAGTCACAGGAGGTTATGATGAAATTATGATGAATATCATGAAGAAGAAAGAACACACTGGTGAGCTCAGTAATCACAAAGGGACTGGTAGACCAGGGAAGACCTCCACTGCTCATGACTGAAGAATCCTCTCTACGCCTGTCCGACAGACCAGAAACAATTGTCCGGAGTCAGATTAAAGTATTTAAGTGATATGAATAGGAATATAAGTAAGAAGCTGGCTACTCTCCCGTCAGACCTGAACACGATCAGATAATGTGCCAGTGCTTGATGTTGACCTACCTTTCGCTTGACCAGAATTACAATGTTTTTCTTTTTTATTGCATTTTAAAGCTTGTCCTGTTTCACTACTACATCTGGTACTTAATAAAATATCGTGTCTACTTTTCTCATGTGCTTATGATACTTTTCTAATACATAGAAATGACCAATAAAAAAACAATTTTCCATAGTTGGTGTAATTCATTTTTTATTTAATTTTTGATAGTTTCATTGTGTTTGAAAGTCGTTTTTGTGAGCGACCGTGTCAAATCTGTGAGCGACTCTCCTAAAATGTTAGAGCGATCAGAAACAAAGAGGGAACAAAACAAAATGGCATCTCAAATAAACATCCAATAAAGCGAATCTTCTAAACGAGGGCTCCAATAAGGAAAATGACTAAAGTATTAATTTCCCTGAATATAAAAATCACAGAAATGACACACAGATGCCATAAAGAAAGAACAATAAACTTCATTCACAACATCTAAACAGACAGCAACTGGGCCCAAGATTTAAACGCACGCTGCTGCCCACAAGTACCCTGGGGAATGACAACTCAGTCCTGACTACGAATCTGTGGCTGTGACATCCCACCCTGGTAATAAGGCAATCCGTTAGCGCCCACCCAGCTCCTGCCGTATAACCTTTTCAGAATTTCCGCCTGTCATTGTTGGTATGTGCCCAGTGTGCTTAACAAGTTTATTTTGAAAGGATTTGAAATGTGACTCACAACTTATGAGGGTATTGATAAGGGGATGAGACGAGGGAGAGG